>NC_142937.1:6199452-6204452 GCF_046866305.1 Octopus bimaculoides | reverse complement strand
ACACACACACACACACATACACACACGTGCATGCGTACGCTCACACACACACACATATATATCCTCACAGATGCGCACATGCACATCGTATTTTATTCGTGCATAAAGAGTGAAAATAAATGCAAATCTTTGTTGTACCCTAGGAGGGTAATTATGCCAATTACGGTAGCATTGTATATAAGCTGATCAAAGCTATTTAAAGATAGCAAGCGACTACAGTGCGACCTTTTGATTAGTGTAGTACGATGAGATAAGACAAGCACTCGTTCTATGTTAATCCTTTTACTGTTATCAGTCAACTAATTAACCATTTAACCAATTAACTTTGGTAAATAAGTCAGTGACCTCGGTTCGTCAGATACCTTTCGTTGCCATTCGTATAATTGTAATACCGTATAAACTATCACTCATAACTATGCTTTTCTCATTCCCAGAAAGTGTGAAAGATTAAGTGAATGTCGGTGGATTGACAGATTTGCGAGAACGTCGGAAAAATGTCTTGTAGTGTTTAGTTATGAATTGAAATTTTCACTCAGTCAACATTACATTATATCATTCCGATGGCAACCCCCCCCCCCCCCAAAAAAAAACCAAAACAAAACAAAACAAAAAACAAACTAACAGAGAAAAATTGAGTCTGTCTAGCCGACTACACCCAAATTTTGGCGTTGTGCCAATGTTAGAAATCGACATTAGAGAACCGAAATATTAACGACAGAGACTTAAGTAAAAAAAAAAGAAGCAAAATACCATTTCCTTTAAGCGGATGTCCTGGACAAATAAAATAATACTGATAGCTTCAAGTAAATTTAGAAGCAGTCAGTTGTAATTAGTGCACACAAAACTATAAATGCTTTAGACGCACATATCAGTAAACGATTCTAGATGATTGTTTAGCCTGATAGAAATAACTGTCAAAGTTATTGGCTTCCTCGATGTATAGTGAGCTGGTGCTAAACAATAAGAGTAACCAATATATATGTATATTGTTTTATTCTTTTACTGGTTTCAGCCAGAGGCTGGCATCATGCTGGAGCACCGCCTTTCGGTGTTTTCGGGTTTTCTTTCGGTACTGTTTTTGGTGAAGAAGCGAGTTGGACGAAGCTGCTCTTCTTTGCGCCTCCTGCGATGTGGGCTCGCCTGGGATTTCTGACAGAAACTTGTCCAAGTGCTTTTTAAACGTTTCCACATCTGCACCTTGCAGATTCCTTAAGTTCCTTGGCAGGATGTCAAACAGTTGTGGTTCCTTGAAACTCAAACTGTTTCAATACTGGGTCCTTAAATGAGATGAAGAAGACGGTATTTTTGGTATCATGCAGTGCGGTCCACTTCGGTGGTTGGTATAGCTTTTAATTCCAAAGTTGGAAACTAGACCTTTTAGGATCTTCCATAAGTATATTATTGCATACCTTTCACGCCTTCTCTCCAGGGAGTAGAGCTTTAGTTCTGACTTCTCCCAGTAGCCCATCTGTTTCACCGAGTCAATCTTCTTTGTGTAGTGGCAGTGACTCATTTATTTCCCCGAGGCAATATTTTTTGTGTAGTTGTGCTGGATCATGTTTCACCGAGTCAATCTTCTCTTTGTAGTGGCGCTGGATCATCTGTTTCACCGAGTCAATCTTCTTTGTGTAGTGGCGCTGGATCATCTGTTTCACAGAGGCAATCTTCTCCGTGTATCGGCGCTGGACATCTGTTTCACCGAGTCAATCCTCTTTGTGTAGTGGCGCTGGATTGCCTCAAGTTCCGCCACCATTCTGACGCTCTGCGGCGCTCACAGTTGTGAGCAGTAATCTTGACGACTGAGGATAGATGTCCTCCATAGAAGTAGCAAAGTATTGTCATTTCTGGTTCTGAATGATCTAAGGATCCATTCAGCAACTCGCCTGCACAGTGTTGACATCCTGGCAATAAGCACGTGGAATGTTGCCTCACTAATGTGGATTCTCAGTCACGCACCGATTCTAACTCTGGGATTGCACTACCCCCTGGTAACTAACCTTGCTGTGACCTCTTCAGCGAAACTTTTCGTTTTCGTGCACGCCCTTGCTTCTCTTACTCCATTCTGCTCTTCTAGAAGAATAGTAATAAACGATTGAAAAACAAATACATAGTGCTTGTGTTTATTTGGCAAAAAACAGAAAAAAAATGACCATCCCGAAATACAACAATGTCTGTTTCAACACACGATTTCACATCAGGAATCTTGCAGCACAAATTGATAAACGTATCTATATATACACCTATTTGATTAAATTTACACAAGTAAGTAGCTTAGTAACCAATATTTGAATAAAATCATGTTGATATAAATATACGTACGTCAACATATTTTTATTGCATTCCGTTGTTATTTTCCTGAAATTTCTCCTTTTGTATACCTCATAGCTCACCCAGTTTGTGGCATATTCAATAGACTTGGGCTGTGTGCTCAATCAAAGCAACATTCTAAACAGAAATCAAAGTAATTCCGTGACAAAAATGAAAAAAAAAAATCGATTTAGAGTTCCTAATTTCAGGAATTTCTGAAATACTAGAACTGACACTCACGCAAAGTGAACAATCAGACACGCAGGTGAGTATAGCATCTATGTTAGAGCTCCACGAAAAAGTAATTTTTAAACCGAATTACCTTATAGAAAAATATTTCTGTTTCAGTTTTGCTGATAGAAGACTTGTTTGGGAGCCACCACATTACCTGGGGCAGAAGGAAAAAAGTTCGACTTTTGACATTTTCTGATTATATAATTTTATCAAATGACTATTTGTATTGTTATTCGTGGTTCAAAAATGACTTCAGAAGTAACAAGAATAGGTACATGCCATAGTGATGGTAGCAGTAAATTTTGTAAATAAATAAACAAACCTTCGAATACTTTTAAGTCGAAGAAACAATTAAAAATGTAACAGTGAAAAAATTCAATCAACCGGACAGACAGTACTTCAGTGACTTGTAAGATGGAAGTCACAAAATGAATAGTGTTGGAAATAACAATTTGAATGGAAAGAGCACTACTACGAACCGGTTGTACTGGTTACACTAGCACCAACAACATTTCCTCATCTACTATCGTTATGGGTCAAAATGTGCTGCTCGACGTAAGTTAAATGAAGGAATTGGTAATAAATAAGCTGACGAAACCTTCTTTTCTACCCGCCAATAAAATCACTCTTCCTCTTGTGAAAATAAGGGCGCAAGGGAAGCCGAAGGGAAGAGGAAAACTGTAGTAATGGAAGAAGAGAATCTAACAGAGAAGGAAGGACAACCCGATCTAAGAGCCTATGAAAACGCAAGACGTCGACGATGATGTAACACAGGTATGTGGAACAGCAATTCTGCCAGTCATCTCGCTTGATTCTTCGTCATAAAAACCAAACACATGCTTCCAAGTACCCTGCTCTGGCTCGAGCAGCTGTTTTTTTAAAAGAAACCCTAGAGATATGTCTCCTTCTCCCCTGTCCTTTCCTTGATAAATTCATAGTCAAATCAGGTACTGTCTTTTGAAACATACCTCGTCTATTATTTCTGCTTTTCATTGAACTCGCATAAGTCAAGTTGCCCATTTGAAACCCCAATACTTTACGAAAAATATATAGTCAATTATAAATGTCCATACAATAATTTTTGAAGGCTCAAGGCTCAGTGGTTAGAGCGTCGGGATCACAATCATGAGGTAGTGATTTCGATCCCGGACCGGGCCGTGTGTTGTGTTCTTGAGCATGGCACTTTATTTCACGCTGCTCCATTTCACACACGCACGCACGCACGCACGCACACACACACACACTCACATACTATATACTCTTTACTCTTTTACTTGTTTCAGTCATTTGACTGCGGCCATGCTGGGGCACCGCCTTTAGTCAAGCAAATCGACCCCAGAACTTATTCTTTGTGAGCCTAGTACTTATTCTATCGGTCTCTTTTTGCCGAACCGCTAAGTTACGGGGACGTAAACACACCAGCATCGGTTGTCAAGCGAAGTTTGAGGGGACAAACACAGACACACAAACATATACACACACATACATATATATATATATATATATATATATATATACATATATACGACGGGCTTCTTTCAGTTTCCGTCTACCAAATCCACTCACAAGGCTTTGGTCGGCTCGAGGCTATAGTAGAAGACACTTGCCCAAGGTGCCACGCAGTGGGACTGAACCCGGAACCATGTTGCTGGTAAGCAAGCTTCTTACCACACAGCCACTCCTGCGCCTATGTATGTATATACCACCACCACACATAGATATGCGGAGAAAGGCGGCTCGGATTCAATAATAGTTTGAAATCTCCATCCTTTATTCAATGGCAGAACTCTGAAGTGGACATTATAAAATACATAAGGAACTTGATGCTTTCCCACACCTCAGCTCTTGAGAAACATGCTAACTTTGAAATAATTGCCAATTTCAATATCACTAATATGGCACACGTAGCATTCTCTTTCCGTTTCACACACACACACGTACAACACATACACAAACGACACAAACATTCCCCACACACTTTAGGGTGTCTATGTTTCATCTGAAATCAGCATCTCAGAAGTAAATATAATGGAATTATTTAAGCATGAATATTCTGAAGTGGAAGATGGAATTCGTCAAATTTCATTTAACCATTTCAGATTCAATGCTGGTGAGATATTATATCACTAATATTACATAATATGTTATTATTCATTCGTTTCACCATTATTTGATGCCCTCGTTTATTATACTAAAATATTAAATTTGGTACACGATTTTCACTGGAATTTTGAAGTTTAAGTTGTTGTTCGTGCAGCTCTAAATGGTCATAGGTATTGGTTCCTCTGGTCTTTCTAAAGCTACACGTGATCATCATATGTGGTATGATCGAGCCAAGAAAACTCGAGCAAGTACGATCCGATAAATTCGTTGTTGTTCAGCGTTAAATCGGTCCAGATTGAATAGACTTACGAGCAAAAGCATTTTTATCATGATCATTTGTTTCTTTTGAAGGCATA
>NC_142937.1:6186952-6194452 GCF_046866305.1 Octopus bimaculoides | reverse complement strand
TCTATGATGTGTTATAAATAGTTAAAGACATTTATTTACTTGTTTCCTAATGTGTTACAGCATTTCTCTTTCCATATTCTCAAAGTTCTATGAAAGATTACACTGATAAACTGATCATAACTTCGATAATAATTTAAATGAAAAAAAGAAGCCATTAAGAAATAACAAAAACAACTGATAGTTATTGGCTTATTTTGTAACATTTGTAATATTTTGATATTTATTGTTGGCTTATTTTGTAATACTACCTATTGTGCGTGGGTTTCCATTTCACGAAAGGATTTTGCGCATAGATTAAGTGCTTAATAAAAAAAGAAACAATATTAAATCGCATGTAAAAGCTTATTTCTACTTCAGTTTTTATGGGGCTATCACGTTTATAAACACACATACACACACGCACACACACACACACACACACACACACACACACACACACACACACACACACACACACACACACACACACACACACACACACACACACACACACACACACACACACACACACACACACACACACACACACGTGTATAGATTAATTCATAATATAAATAAATAGTATATTGTTAAGTGATAGCGTAACATTACATAATATTTTGTCACAGAGTGTTTGATAGAATCTTTCTAGTCTTTCTAAAAATGTTTTGTGATATTTAGTTACATCCGTTTATGTCTCGATTAAAATCCCACCAGAATCGATAAAGTTGTTTCTGTCAAGCATTTAATTAACATTCAACCACCATAATACATAATTTGCATTCCACAATTTTTATATCATATTATAGTCATCTAATCTTTATCAAATATTTTATATCACATTATAATATTTATATCCAGTATAAATGATACAGACCGTCGATTACGTGACCAGAAATTACCTGAAGAGTAAACAGTTTATAGCTTGTCATTTAAGTCTGAATACTCATTTAACTGGATGCAGTTTTCATAGAATAGCCTAGTTATCCATCTTTACTACTAGAAATCTAATAAGTATTTCATTGACAAGTCTTGCGTTTCAAATTACGGGCATAATCCATTCATCAAACTTCTGCATGGTTTTCACTTACTCTGTTTCACTCATATGATGTGGGGCGGCCCGAGGCTATAAGAAAAACTCTTGCCCAAGATGCCAAACAGTGGAAGTAAACCAGGATCTCAAGGCTGCAAAGTGACAGTGACCACTCAACTATGCTTGTGTCAGCGCGTGCGCACATGCTCACATCCACAAAAAAACACATGCTCGCGCGCGCACACACACACACGCACACACATTGCTTTGAGTGCAACCTTGCTTTTGTTTGGTTTAGTTAAGCAATGCTCAATAACTCTTTATACCATAGGCACAAGGCGTGAAATTTGGTGGGAGGGGCTAGTTGATCACATAGAACCCAATGCTCAACTGATAATTATTCTACCTACCCTAAAAGGATGAAAGGCAAAGTCGACTTCGAAGGAATTTGACCTCAGAACGTAAGACCAGAAAGATGCCGCTAAGCATTATTCCCTGCGTGCTAACGACTCTGTCAGCTCGTTGCCTTAGCAATACGCAAAAGTGTTTACCTCTGTCCAATATATTTCAATTATAGTTATATACTGGAGTTATATTGCATCTGTACCCCCAATGTAATGTATGTTAATATTTATTTCACTAAGCAGAAAGCTGGCAGAATCGTTAGCACGTTGGGTAAAATGCTGAGTGGCATTTCATCCACCCTTACAGTCTGAGTTCAAACTCTACTCGTGTCGACTTTCGGAGTCGATAAAATAAGTATCCGTTAAGCACTGGGATCGTTGTAATCGACTTAATTTCTACACGAAATTACAGGCCTTGTGCCAAAATTTGTAACCAATATTTACTTCACGATAAATTATGTTATTTGTATTCACCAGAAGGCAAGAAGACCAATAGTAGACTGCTCCAACAGATGTCAGTTCAGTGAAAAGGTAAAAAAGACAAATAAGTGAATCTGCGGCAAACAGAAGATGTTCCGTCGAGCTGTTTTGCCCGAAGCATTAGCAATTTCTTTTCTTTGCGTTCTTCCAGAATATCTCAGAATACGTTAATGTCTTCTCTGTCAATACTACGTCTATATATAATTCTATTTCGGAATTGGTTCTCGAAATACTTAGCAGGCTAAAAATAATAGCATGAAAAGATTGTGTTGAAAAATCCTTTCGAATCACTTTTTTTTTTTTTTTTTTATCTAAAAAGGTTTTTTTCAACATGCTATTATTTGTGACTTTATATGCATTTCGAGAACCAATTTCAAAAAAGAATTATTCCACATTCTCTCGAAAGTATGACGCCATATAATATATCACTTCCAGCAAAATATAATTGCTTATTATTACACATAAAAATAAACCATAACACACACATACACACGCACACATACACACACACACCTCGACAGACGTGCAAAATACGCACATACATTCATACACACACACATCACTCATACATGTCTATGTATGCATATATATACATTCTCCTTTTACTTGTCTGTTTTCTCTTCTCTCTAAGATCGAGATTTGATGGTTTCAATAATTTCTCAGAATTTCTTTCTATTTTAAGTGATAAATTAAGATATTTAAGTTGGCCTCTTCAGGTTTGAGCACTGTCTATATTTATATTTAGAAATATCGCGTGATATAATGTACACCTCTTGTTTTGACCTATGATACCATCTTACATTTATTTTTCAAAAATATTTGTTTGTATCTCTCACATTCTAAAAGACAAACCCAGATTCATTTTTAACGACTTTGTCTATACATTCATAGTCTGATATTTGTGAATTTTCAGGTTTTGATCATATCTAAATTGGCTTGCGACGTCAATGATGTATTTCACAAAGCTAATAATAATCTGAGTAAGAGGACTGCTCCTCATAGGAATACTGTGGCCATTTCTGAGATCTCTTCATGATTTCCAGTAGTAGCCTTTTGTATGAATAACCTCAGAAGACATCTGTATTAATCAATAAAACTGATTAACAGGGGTATCTTCTAAGCTTCTTCCCTAGTACTGAAATAACAGTATTAAACTAGTCTTTTATCAACTTCGGAAAAATGAAATGTTGAGCAAACCTCTGCGGAATTTGAACTCAGAACATCATAGGTCGATGTTCTAAAGTTTTTACCAATGTACTTTCTATGAAGGGGAATATTTTGTTGCTGTTTGCTATGTTTAGATCGGACAGTTTTAATTTATTTATGAAATTAAATTATGTGTCCAAATGCAATCAATAATTTTAATTTCTACATTTTCAAGAATTCAGCTAATAAAACAGTCCGTAATTTTTTGGCACAAATGTAAATTTTCTCGATTCTGTATGTTTCCATTAGAGGTAACTTAAATACGTTACGTAACATTTGTTTATTTCTTGTAACACCGTATTTCCACGTTTAGAATCATCAGGTATGTAATTTTGAAAGGTGCACATTTGTAGATGAATGTGTGTGTGTGTGTGTGTGTGTGAGGTTGGAATAAATTATGTATTTGAGTGCTTACAGGCATGACCAAATGGGTAAAATCTTCGCTTTGCAATCAAGGGAGCTCTGGTTTAATTTTATTGCACGGTATCTTTGGATAAACGCCTTTTGATATAACCAAGAGTCAACCAAAGACGCAGGGAAATAAAACTGAGTTGAAGCCCATCGTATGGGCTATGCATGTAATTCAAAGAATCAGTCTCGTCATATACCGTGTCGCGATTAAGTCTGTAGAATACGTTAACGGTACAGATTGACCAAGGAACAACCACTACTCTATAATTCAATAACTAATACTCTTGGTCGTACAAAATGACTAAGCATCATCGCAACCGTTGGAAGTCCATTGCGCTTACTTGAAAACGAGTGAACGTATTTATAAAAGCATAAGCGCTATATTAGTCATGATAGTTTTCCCGATGTTATCACACCGCAGAAAAAAAAAATCTGGAGGAATACTTGTATTAGGTGGAAATTTTGTAGCGCATTTCTCTTCCATTTTCTTCCTTACTCTCAAAGTAACTGTAGAATAATGTTTTTCACATGACCTATAAAAGACCTGGTCCATTTTTAGCTTTCATCTCTTACATATTTCAGATATTAGACTGCTCTGCCATGAAGAAGATAGTCGAAAAAATCGGCCCCAGTACTTGTATTTCTAAAATTTGGTAGTTATTCTATCGTTCCCTTTTGCCGAACCGTTAGGTTACGGGGTCAAAAATAAACCAGCACTGGTTGTCAAGCTGTGGCGGGGGACAAACGATGAGTACAAGAATACACTCATAAATATATGCGTACATTATCTATCTATCTATCTATCTATCTATCTATCTATCTATCTATCTATCTATTTGACGGGCTTCTTTTAGTTTCCGTCTACTAAATCCACTCACAAATCTTTGATCGGCTCGGAGCTATAGGCGAAAACCCTTTCCCAAGGTGCCACGAAGTGAGACTGAACATGGTACCGTGTGGTTAGGAAGCAAACTTTTTACCACACAACCATGCTTGCGATAATCTTCAAAAATGTCCCCTTACATGCCTAGGGAATTAAGGCGGCAAGATGGCAGAATTGCTAGTGTCAGACAAAATGCTTAATGGGATTTGTTCCAGCTCTTTACGCTCTGAGATCAAATCCCGTTGAAGTCCTTCATCCTTTCGGAGTCAATAAAATGAAGTACCATTCAAATACTGGCATCGATGTAATCGACTTAACCTTCCAATTAACAGCGCTGGCCTTGTAATTAGAATGAATATCATTTGCGTTTTACTAGGTGGTGACCTGGTAGAATCATTAGAGCGTCTGAAAAAAATTGCTTTGTAGTATTTAATTCATGCTCTTTACATTCTGAGTTCAGTTTCCGCTGAGTCAGCTTCACCTTATGTCTCTCCGGGATCGATAAATGATGCATTAGTTAATTATGTATCAGTTTAGTACTGGGGTCGATAGGATCGACTAGCCCCTCCCCTCAAAATTGCAGGGTTTCTTCTTAACTTAGACCATTCTATTTGTATTGTACAATGTTTTCTGAATTGTTTTAGCGGGACAGCTTTTAGAATTATAGATTTTATTCACAGAATAAAATTGATGAATGGATACTTTCTAGGAAAATTGAGATGTCTTGATACTTAATCATGTGTATTTAGTATGTTAATAATGATAGAAATTTAACAAGGAATTCAAATGAAAGCATTTTAAGAATTTTTAAGTAATTAATAATGTCAATAGTTTTATAAAAAGTAACAAAAATAACAATACATATATAGTATGTTACTTTAATAGCAGAATAAAAGTAATCGATATCAATGTTTTTTTTTATTTTTAGAAAAGACAATAGAAAAATGAACATCATTTATGAATTATATTGTACCTTGATAAGAAAGAAGAAACGCAAATATTTATTAAAAAAAGACAAAAAAAACTCAAGTACATGAAAATTAAAATTTCTCTTTCCACGAAACTTTTACTGTCGCACTACTGATATCAAATACTTTATATCATGATCATATGAGGTTGTTTTGAGAACTATGCAACCAACACTGGTTTCATTAGTAAGGCTGCTCTAATTGTACTCGGCAAAGTGCATCACTAAAAATAACAGCTCACAAAAGTACATTGATGAACATACTCTTAACAATACTGCTTGAAATTTTTCAAACATGCAAAAGTTTCAGGAACGTGACTCCATAGCAGAGTTTTCTGCATTTTCTGCAGCTTTCATGTCAGTGTTTTCAAATCCAGTATGGTAATTTACAATGTTTTTTTTTCTTTACCACCAAATTAAACTGTTTTCTAAAAGAATTACTTTCAACTTAAACCTATCCATTGAAACGATTCTAAATTCAAGTTGTCTGACGTCTCACAGTCGAAAAAGTTAATGAATTTTGCAATTTCTTGAGAAGATCTGAAGTTAGTAAATGTTAAAAGTTATTCAGCAGTTGATTTAACGGTGCTCAGTAATTGCTTTTGAACAAACTGAATGTCTGTTCTATGAGGAACTTAAGAACAGTCATATGTTTTTTAAGGTTTAGGAAGTATGTAAAAGCGCCACTGTGATGTCGTTGAAAAACTTTTATAGTTTCATTTCGAAAGCATTTATGTAATCAAAAATATTGTCAAGTGTTTTACCAGATAACTGTTAATTATTGTTGAAATACTTTAAGTGTAAAGGAAAAAAATCTGCAAAGAGCATTAATCTATAAATTCAAACAACGTCAGATAATTCTTGGCAAAAAAGAAAAAAAATTCAAGCGTCAAAAAATAAAACAAACAAAACAAAACACTAACTTCAAACAAATACTAAACAAACCGTTTAAAAACAGAATCGTGACTAAACCATCAAACACTGTTGTACGTAAGTAGTCCTGTGTACATCGATTTCATCTGAGTAAATTTTAAAATTTTATAGTTTTTTTTACAGTTCTTGCAGATATAAAATTAACTAAGTTGCTCACAAAAGTGTTAACTACACTTACTTGTAATCTCTTGCTAACAGAAGATCGCGTTCATTCGCATCTTTCTCTAATGGAAGTTGAAGGCGAAATGAATATTAACTACAGGATCACTTCCCAGCAGTTTCTTTGATGACATAGGATTAATTACGGGAATGATATGAAGGCGCATGGCTCAGTGGTTAGAGCCTCGGGCTCACAATTATAAGGTAGTGAGTTCGATTCCCGGACCGGGCTGCGTGTTGTGTTCTTGAGCAAGACACCTTATTTCACGTTGCTCTTGTTCCCTCAGCTGTAGAAATGAGTTGTGGAGTCACTGGTGCCAAGCTGTATAAACCGTTGTATTTCCCTTGGACAACATTGGTGGCATGGAGAGGGGAGGCTGGTACGCATGGACGACTGCTGGTCTTCCATAAAGAACTTTGCCCGGACTTGTGCCTCGGAGGGTAATTTCCAAGGTGCAAACCATTGTCATTTATGACTGAAGGGGGTCTTTACTCTTTTTAAAATTACTTTTGTGATCAGTGTTATACACATGTTGCTGCATCGACCAGTTGGCCACTTGTTTTCAACAGATATTTTTCTCTCATTTTGCTTTCTTTTGAAGCAGTATACCACCTTAGACAAAGCAGCCACTCCTGCGATTAGAGGTGATGGATTAACCCTTTCGCATTCAGATTACTTGGTAAAATGTAATGCTTATTCATTCACATTGTTTTGAATTAATCAGGTATTATCTTGAAACTTTGATGTGATTGTTTATTTTTAGAATGACATTGTAGGTTGGGTGTGAGAGAGGATGGATCTGGCCATTTTTTAACATAAAACAGGTAGAATATTTGGGCCTGACATGCCGGTTTAGATGCTAAAGGGTTAAAAAGATGCTAAAGGGTTAAAAAGATGCTAAAGGGTTAAAAAGATGCTAAAGGGTTAAAAAAAACCCACTAACAAAACGCTACTAAAAAAGGTTGAGCATATATGCCATACGCTCTTCATCCCTTCCCTAAATTTTTATTGTTTCTGTCTGTAAATAATTTTTATATACTTTTA
>NC_142937.1:6099452-6181952 GCF_046866305.1 Octopus bimaculoides | reverse complement strand
AACCCTAACCCTAACCCTAACCCTAACCTATTAAGACCCAGTCCAAGAAAGTAAGTAAACAGTCGCATAGAGTATAGCTCTTTATTATTTTGGGTCTTTTTTCTCATTCTAATTTATCATTATACTGTTCATGTAGAGCCAGATCTGCAGCGAGCAATTCCTGCAGTTTGAATATCAGCGATCTCTCGATGCTCTAGAATTTCTTGGAAAGAAACACCTGAAAAATCTTTCGATTTTGTCTGATATGAGTTCCCTGCATGCAAAATTCATCTACCATCTCTCGGGTTTCTCAGTTTTTGTTTTTCTCTCAGATATTTCTATCAGGATTTTGCAGTAACTATTACTCTTCTATTATGTTGCATACAATATCTTCAATACCACTTAATTTATCCATCATATCTCACTTTATGTCCTCCACAGAATATATCATCCATCTAAGTACAGTAAAATACCGTACTGCGTATACTTTACTATTTCTCTATTCATCAAAATTGCTGCGTCCTAAAACACGTTTTTTGTTTACAATTTTTCCGCAGCCACCAAACAATAGATATTCAAATCAGCCTCATCATTCGTTTAAGAACTATCGAAGATCATTGGCACAGTACATTCTACTCCTCTCACTAAACCTTATTACACAATCGCAGAAGTTACAGGCAGACGTTGCACTAAAGTGACAATTGAGATAACATCACACTTGATGGTGGAATTATTTCTGGTTTATTGGAGTTTTATCTTTTTCCTTCTTTTATTTGTTTTAGTATTTGGACTACGGTCACGGCAGAGCACCTCTCGTGAATATATGTATATATATATATATATATATATATATATATATATATATATATATATATATCGCAAAAGAAACGCGAGACGTGTATGACTGTGAAATATGTTTTAATTTCATTATGTGAGAGATAAATTTTGATAAATCTGATAAAGTCAATTTCTTGGATGCACTTCGACCACAGTCTATGGGTCGTTGTCATGTGTTCTGGTAGTGAGTGGATCGAGCATATCGAGATTGTAGGACGTGACATGTTCAATACCGTGTATGCCCTCCCTGGGTGTTCAAAACGGCCATACACTGTCGGTACATGGAGTACATGAGGCGGTTCACAAGAGCCCTGAGAAGAGCTGCCTCCAGTTTCACACGAGTTGTCGGCCTTGGTACCACCTGGTTCAGCCGTCTCTGCATTTCATCCCACAGACGTTCAATTGGGATAAAATCCGGGCTGAGAGCTGGCCACGGCATGATTCTTATGTTGTGCTGACGCAGGGAGTATTGTCCTGCTGGAACACGTGATTATGGTGACACGCAAAGAAGGACACAATTTGAGTTCTTAGGATCTGGTCAACGTAACGCTGCGCTGTGATGCCATTCCCTCTGCCTATACCAACATATTGGAACACATGGGGCCCAATTCTCTGATTCAGGCCTATAGCACCCCAGACCATGATGCTTTGGCCACCCCATGCGTCTCTCTCTATGACACAAGTATCTCTGTAGCATTCACCCCTCCTACACCACACCCTCACTCTGCCATCCGAGGTGGAAACGTAGTACTAGCTCTCGTCAGAGAAGACTATCGACTTCTATTGTTGATGCCGCTATTGTTGATGCCGCCAATCCCGGTGGGACAAGCGGTGCAGGTGGTAGTTCTGTGAAGTGTTTAAGGGTGAAATATTGCTTGTATATGTAGGGAGAGAAGATTTCATCCCTAATATTTAGGATGTTATTTGTTGATTGTATGATATTTAGTTTTTCAGTGATATACAGTTCACATTTGGTACCCCATCCTCTGTATTTTCTGGCTCTAGCAATGATGTTCCATTGTATCTGGGGATTATTATACTTTCTTTCAATGTCCATATCATATTAGATATTGTTGTAATACTTTCGGACTGTTATAACGTCCACTCCGGTATAGCAGTATAGCTAGACAAGTAAGACCACAACCGTCTATGACAGTCTACTTCGTAATCTCTCTTGACATGGATTGACAGTATTTATAATGAGTATCACATACCACTCGTCACGTGGGTGAGGGTGTTCTATTATTACTATTATTACTATTATCCCCATAACATCTCACCTTTTAAGTTTTTATTTTTTGTTATGGAGTGTAATTTTTATTTCTTTTACTAGCAATAATTTTTACATCACCCCACCTCCCATTTTTGATTTTTTTTATACAGCTACACATTTGATATTTTTTTTATTTGGCATCCACTTGCAGAAACTCCGTATATTTTCTTTTCTTACGCTTGTGCGTCTGGGTTCAATTATTTGTAGTGGCTTTGGTACTTGAAAAGTATCATATAACCAATCCATTGGTTCTTCCATTCTCTTGGGTTCACTCTCAATGAATCTTTTTTGTAGTTGATTCATGTGTCTCATGTATATCGTTTTTCTTCCCTTTACCAAGTATAGAATTTTTCCTAGGCGTTTGGTAATCACGCCATCTTCCCAACTTTGTTTTCCGTTCTTATATGCCCGTACAAATATCTTTTCACTAATTTTGAAATAATTTTCTGTATTATCCTTTGCGATTTTTCTTTTCTTACCCGGTAGCAGTTTCTCATTGGCTGATTCAAATCTTGTGGTGGGTTTTGTAGCTGCTGCCTAGTGTGGACTGCTAAGGGATAAATGTGCTTCTGACAGTTCAGTGCCGTTGAGTATCGTTACTACTTGGTGGAGAAGGAATGGCGGCTAGTAGCTGATGGACAGTGAACAGAAATAGTGTCCCTTATTCTCATCAGAAATTCCATTATTACGAGGATCATGGACGGTTTATGCAGTACCAGTGAAATTTTATGGAAGATATTAAAAGCTAATAACGTACATTCTTTTCTAAAAGCTTTTATTTTTCTTATTCGTATCATCATCATCATAACCATCATAATCATCTTTATCGTCGTCATCATCATCATCATTGTCGTCGTCGTCATCATCATTATCATACATTATATTTCACCAACTGAATGAAAATCACTCCTTATCTTTCTCCCTGTTTATCTCTCACTCTCGCTTGTCTATCACTTTTGAAATCTATCACTTTATCGATCAATACAAACCACTGATAAACCACACACTTTATCTTAATTTTATTTACGAGAACCTACAAACTTTGTCAAAACAATAAACTTAACTTTTCGATCTTTTCATGATAAATTAACTACTTGACATAATGACCTGGACACCTTATTTACCCACTGGCGCTCTTCCTACCTCCTCCCCGCCTCTCGAAATTTAGCAAAAATTCGTGGAAATTCGAAAGTTATGGAAGCAAGAGCACACACCAATGGGAATAGATTAACAATTCTTCTTTTTCTTCTTCTTCTTCTTCTTCTTCTTCTTCTTCTTCTTCTTCTTCTTCTTCTTCTTCTTCTTCTTCTTCTTCTTCTTCTTCTTCTTCTTCTTCTTCTTCTTCTTCTTCTTCTATTCCCTCATCCTTTTTTTTTTAAGGAGAATAAAAAGAAAAAAATCAAGAAATAAAGCAACTGAAATGTTCTGTTTCGAAACTAAACATTTAACTACTTAAATCTGTATTTGTGCATTCGTCTGACAATATCGTTAGACTGAAACATACTGATTTTTGTAATGAAAAAAAATTTAAGAAATAAATATTAATTGATGCATTATAACTAAAATTTTCGGCATTTAACGTTTTGAATCCTTGAATCCTTGATTTTGATAAGTAACTTAGTTCATTAAATAGCCCTGATATATATATATATATATATATATATATATATATATACACTTGTGTGTGTTTGTGTGTGTGTGCGCGCGTGAGTGTATGCAGTTATTTATGTGTGTGCGTATATATATCTATCTATCTATCTATCTATCTATCTATCTATCTATCTATCTATATATATATATATATATATATATATATTTGTATAAACACACGCGCACACTCACACGTATGTTGGCTGGCAGCCTACGATTTTTCTATCCCAAAGGCTTCGTAACTTAATACCTGACGACTATTATTTATAGCTCTAACTGCTTCCAGATCCACCTTTCCTGAAAAAAATTACACACACACACACAGACACACATGTATATTGTCTGTGTGTGCGCCTGTGTGTATGTATACCTCTGTGTGTGAATGCTGTTTTATGTCTGTATGTATGTGTGAATGTATCTGCTTCTGTGTCTTTGTATGTACAGTTGTAAATCAGTGCGAATATTTTAATGGTATTTACTTTACTAAAAGAGGCAAGTTTCTTAATGTAGGTTAAATTAATCGTCCGATAAATATAGCTCGAGAAATTAAACACCAAACTAAGTACTGCGGTCAATAAAATTGAATAAATTGTTCATGGTAGAATTCCGTGGCTGACCCCATTCCACTAACGGAAAGTAGAAATAGACTAATATCTAACTTTCATCCTATAATTTACTTTCTTTGAACTATAAGGCCTGAAATTTTGAGGGAGGGGGCAAGCTGATTACATCAAACAGAGCGCTTGGCTTTTACTTGTCGACCAAGGAGGTTTCTGAACTTAAAACATGTTGTTGGCACTCCGTCGCTAACGACGTCGAGGGTTCCAGTTGATCCGATCAACAGAACAGCCTGCTCGTGAAATTAACGTGCAAGTGGTTGAGTACTCCACAGACACGTGTACCCTTAACGTAGTTCTCGGAGATATCCAGAGTGACACAGTGTGACAAGGCTGACCCTTTGAAATACAGGCACACCAGTAACAAGAAGTAAGAGTGAGAGAAAGTTGTGGTGGAAGAGTACAGCAGGGTTCGCCACAATCCCCTGCCGGAGCCTCGTGGAGCTCAATAAACACTCACAACGCCCGGTCTGGGAATCGAAACCGCGATCCTATGACCGCGAGTCTGCTGCCCTAACCATTGGGCCATTGCACCTCCACACTTAAAACATAAAGCCAAGAGAAAATGCGGCTAAGCATTTTGTCCAGAATGCTAATGACTCTGCCAGCTCGAAGCCTTCCTTATATTTTTATAGAACGACAGTTACTTTTAATTTCCGGCAGAAGAGTCAAAACAAAAAGGAACAAAAGGAGAAAAAAAAAAAAATTTCTATTCTATTACATGGTAGAACGGAAAAAGGAGTGGGCAAATGAATAATGTCCCCCAGCCCCACCACAAGTATTGTTTTTAAGTACCACATACACACGTATACATGTAAGCGTATGCATTTACATGCTTGTATCACTCTCCCTAAATATTAGAATATATTTAAGCATCCATCTATTTATCTGTTTATATCCACCCATAGTTATATATACACCTACTAGCACAAACCAACATGTAGATGTATGTAAGTGTTTATTTCTGTATCTCGTCATGCTTTAAACAATTTGAAATAGTGGAAACACTTCAGACTTGTGGGTGTATATATATATATATATATATATATAAAGATTTGGCAAGTGAAATGTTTACCAAATGAGGTTTTCGGCAATAAAGTTTGACCTTTGAACTCTGTTCTGGGTTTTATTATAAATGGAACAGCCAATAAATATATCAATCAATATAAGTGTAAAATACCATTTTAACGCAATTTTTCTTCTCATCTTACTACTTCATCCTTGTTGTTGTAGTTGTTGGTTGTTGTTGTTGTTCTTCCTCTTCTTTGTTTTCTTTTATTTCTTATTCATAGCGTTTCTTTACCCCCTTTTCTACACATCATCATCGTCTCTCTCTCTCTCTCTCTCTCTCTCTCTCTTCGTTTAGCTCTTTCCTTTTTTCCCGCCTCTCCCTCATCTTCGACGTCCTCATTTCCGCCTTTTCCTTCACGAAGTCTAGTACTTTGTGCTTCGAGTATTTCGTTGCTTTGTAAAGCCGAAATTGGAGGTGGTTGTTTAAGCACAATAGGTTAAACATATATAATAGATAGAAACACTAGAAACGAAGAAAACTAGACATAAAAGGTGTAACAGACTTAACAAGACACAACAAATTAAGATACGATTATTAAGTTATGTAAAAAGCTCCTCCTATTATGGCTATTTCACCGAACAAGTATAACAGCAATAACTGGTTTTTAAGAAACCAATATACAGGTGGTATGACATATATACTAACACAGCAGATATAATAGACGTAATAGGTATTCGAGGGAGACAAATACGTAATATAAGAAACCTAGTAGAGGCACCAGATGCAACAGAAATACCAGTTATATCAGCTGTAACATCTTGTATAGACAGATGTTTGTTACCAACCCATATACTGGATGTATGACATATATACTTGTTGGCACTCCGTCGCTTACAACGTCGAGGGTTCCAGTTGATCCGATCAACAGAACAGCCTACTCGTGAAATTAACGTGCAAGTGGTTGAGCACTCCACAGACACATGTACCCTTAACGTAGTTCTCGGGGACATTCAGCATGACACATAGTGTAACAAGGCTGGCCCTTTGAATTACAGGCACAACAGAAACAGGAAGTAAGAGTGAGAGAAAGTTGTGGTGGAAGAGTACAGCAGGGTTCGCCACCATCCCCTGCCGGAGCCTCGTGGAGCTTTAGGTGTTTTCGCTCAATAAACACTCACAATGCCCGGTCTGGGAATCGAAACCGCGATCCTATGACCGCGAGTCCACTGCTCTAACCACTGGGCCATTGCGCCTCCACTAACATATATACTAACAGAACAGATATAACAGACGTAATAGATACTTTAGGGAAACACTACATTTCCAACAGACACACGAAGGATACAAGGTATAAGAGACACAAGATACGTAATATACTCAACAAATGTAAGATACCTAGGAGAGGCACCAGGTGCAACAGACATTCCAGTTACATCAGCCGTAACAAACATCTTGTAAAGACAAATGTTTGTTACAAATGTGCAGTATACTACACGTCAGGTGTCGCAGTGATCGCAGATCGATGTGAGATAAAGTATTTTGCTCAAGAACAAAACACACCACCTGGTCGAGGAATTGGAACCACGATCTCGCGATCAGGAATGCAACACTCAAAATCATTAGGCCATACACCCTCACACTATACATACATACATACATACATACATATTTACATACATGTATACAAATACATATTTATTGATAATTTTATTTATACATTACTTCTTACAGTTCTATTCGAAGATATTGTTCTATCAAAGTTATAAACTTTATACAAAGTTTCTACTGGGAAATCAGTTACCAACATAGAACAAACGAAATATATCTCAGAGGCAATTTTGTAATTTTCAATATTTTCTATGATTTTGTAGATTCTTATTCAAATTAATTTTCCACATTTAAATTTATCTATATCAATTACAGTACGTTGTTTTTGTTTTACTTCGTAATTTTGTAATTTTGTCCATAATTATTATTCCTAAGATTTCTTCAAGATTTACTGTAAAAATAAATTACTATTTTTTACAGTGTTTTAGTTTCCAACAGAAGATGCTATCAATATTGAAATTATTCAAATTTGTTTTTTGCTAAATTTCCATAGCTGGCACCTTTTATTTATGTTTAGACATAAGTAAAATTCTTATAACAAGCATTGCAATGACTTCAATCATTTCGAAATAGATAACTAAAAGAAAAAAAAATACAACAAAAACAAAGAAACAAACACAAACAAAACAAAAACAAAGCAAAACAAAACCAGAAAAAAATGAATTAAAACAAAATAGAATAAGATTATATAGCAGAGTTATAATTTTTTTATTTACTATATCAAATATAAATTGTAAAGTCACTCAGAATTTTGGAAAAATCAAAGCGTCATCATTCTGTCTGTCATTTTATCTCTCAACTTTTGAATATATTCAAAGCTACACAGCGGTATCCAATGTGTGTATGCATTCATGCTTCTATGTATGTAAGTATGTCATTAGTCAGTTTTATTTCAAAATTTCTTGCCAATAGAGAAAGACCTGGTTTCTAACCTAGATCCAAGGCTCCTACATTGGAATTTCAAGAATATCAACAGACCTTCCTCTTACCCCTCTCGGTATATGTGTGTGAATGTCTTTTCTAATTAATATTACACACGTAATGAGGGGAAAAATCATGAGTATTAATGATAATTCTTTTTAAGATGGACAAGGGAAACAACTTCAAATTGATTAAACATTGAACAGTCGGGCGGGATGAAGAAATATGCGGTGAAAAAGGAGTTTAATTTTTGCTGAAGCTGGTAGTAAGTACAAGTAAAACTATTTTTCACTGAGAAGTTTTAGTAAGCCCGGAATGTATGCAGGTTAGTCTAATACAATTTTTTTTACTTGAATTACTTTCTGATTCACCCTCATATCTGCAGGTGTCACCGTGCTTACCAAAATATCAGACTCACTCTCTATTGTATGTCTCCATTCAATTTTTAATAAATTTGGATTTCGCATGTCCGTTTATGTTTTTTTCTTCATTTCACTTGACTACAGGATATTTAACTCGCCATATTGTATTTGATTCATTATATTCACTTAATCATATTCTCTTAATACTGAACGCATCCCTGGGAAATTTTCCATCGCGTTACTTAAAGTTAACTAGTCAATGAATGTATTTTACACTCAAAATCTTTATCCAATATTATTCTAAAGTCACAAATAAGACTATACTTCACTGGTGATATATGCTCAGAGTTGTGGCCGTATAGAGCAATGATAAGACTCATTTCCTAATGCATGCATATCCTCATTCACTTTTTAATCAATTTACATCCATTGCCTGTTTTAAACAAAGAGTATTATTAACGCCAATGATTTTTCTCTTCATAATACTTGTAATTGTACGACATTAATTTTTTCTCATTATATTCAGTATTGTTATTCCTCCACTTAATTATATGTTTTATGATCGTTTAATGTGCTCTAGTTCTAAGTGATGAAACTATATAGAAAGTTAATTGTTAGCAATAAGATGAATAAAGTAATTGCAAGTGAATAATTATAATTTTGTTATGACTCAATAATTATTGTTCCATAACGATTAGTCAACAAATTAGCTGATTCATCAGAGGGTTGGGAAGAACTCCCTGTGGTATTGGCTCCGGTTATCTGTGCTCTGAGAAAATAAATAAAAATTGTATGCAATGGAATGTCAGAAGTGATGGAATGTTGGAATAAATGCATGTCATTATCTAATAATGAATGTACTTTTTACTCAAGCCCTTTGTAATGAGCCACCGAGGACTTTTCTTCACTGTTCTCGATACTGGGCTGCCTTTTCTGTTTCTTCCCAGTTGGATGCTTGCATTTTCAGCCCACCACATCATGTTTCATTCACTGAAGGCATTCCTTCCTCATCGTGTTGATTTTGAATTGTCATCGATGCTTTTGTAAATTTGCTTTTCTTTTAAGTAAGATTTTTGACCCTATCGCAAATCCATTTTTACTTCTGTGAAGAGATGGTCCATATTAGTATGGCCCCCCCATCCTTTAACCTGTCCAGCGTTGAAGACCCCAGCACGAGCTTGTGCTCTGCTGGCATAGCTCTCATTGTTATTGAGAGCATACAAACCATTACACTGCAACAAGGACTGGAACTTGTATTTGTAGAAATAATAAAACCTCAGACAAAACATCTTTCACAATTTAAGTAAGAACTTTTTTGTTCTTGTTTTATCAGGAACCTTTGCGTTATAGATTCTAGAGTCTGATGTTGTTGATTTAATCTTTCATTTCTTTAGAGTCTTCAAAGGAAATACGAAATAACAATAAGTCATGTCCAAATGATGTGATTTCGAGTGTCAAATTTAGAAAGCATTCTTTTTTATTTTGAATTTTTTTCTGAGATTATTGCAATCAAACATCGCTAAGTGATCGAGAGAACCTCATTGCTATTTCTAGATTTCTGTTAACCGCAAAATCTCTCTGTCAAATTACATCCCACTATCTCAGTCGCATCAGATCCCTCTCAAAGTGCCCGTGAATTATCGTTGTTGTTTGGTGTTAGCAAGCAAACACTATTGACTCACCTAGTTCAAATTGGTAAAGGGAAAAAGTTGGATAGGTGGGTTCCACAGGGACTCAATGAAAATCAGAAGCAGCAAAGTTTGGAAGCCTGCATTATGCTACTTTCTCGTCACCAAAATGAATCATTTTTGAATGGAATTGAGAAATGGATCCAATACAACAACCGTAAGCGTTCAGCACGATGGTTGGACAAAGACGAGCCACCAAAACACAGTCCAAAAAGCAAAATTCACCAAAAGAAGCTGATGGTGTGTGTTTGGTGTTCTGGCGCAGGTGTGATCTATTATTATTTCATTAAACCTGGCTGATCAATCACGGCCGAAGTATGCAGCAGCCAACTGGACTAAATGATGAAGAAACTTACAAAATACAGCCTAGATTAGTCAATAGATCCACTCCTATTTTATTGCAAGACAACGGCAGACCACACATCACAAGAATGACATTGACGAAACTACAGGAGTTGGAGTTGGAAGTTCTCCATCATCCACCATACTCACCTGATCTCGCCCCCACTGGCTACCACTTCTTCCAGAATTTGGATAACTTTTTGATAAGAAAAACATTTAATTTCGACGATGCTGTAAACCAGGCCTTCCAAGATTTTATTGACTCTTGATTGCCAGGATTTTACAGTTCCGAGCTTGACAAGATACTGCTTAAACGGTAAAAGTGTATTGAGAATATGGGTGCATACTTTGATGAATAAAAATATTCCTTGTATTTATAAAACATTAGCAAACTTTCTTTTCTTTTCTACAAATTTCATACCTGACGACCTAATAGAACAGACAGGGCAAACGATTAACATAGTCACGTTCAAATTTACTAGAACTGGTTAAGAATGAATCTATAGATCATTAAATAATCGTTTTGGTTCTCGCTATTATATGCGCTCATGATAACTTAAGATCGATTTAGCAGACATTTCTATGCATCGGCAAATAATTCATTTACTGAATTCTATAGACAAGAAATCTGAGGGCGGGTAGCTTTGACTGAAGAGAGACATTAATTGAAACGCTGATGTCTCAAAGTGCCCACCCCGCAACGCAACTGAACAGAGTTGTTTGTCAACACACCTCGTCTGTAGGGGGAAGTCACTCTCCGAAGGTGAAATACAACAAATATTTGCATATTTATGTTCAAATCTGCTTGAACGTGTTAAGAATGTATATGCACATGATCGAGAATAAAAATTACTGGTCTGAATGTTTTTCTATCAGTCATATACACCTAACAAACTACTAAGATTCATTATTATTTCACTAAGCTATGGTCGGAAAAATTAAATGTGACAAGTTATTCTTGGATAGTGGTGGAATGGTGTGGAATGATGAAAAGTGATAGGAGACAGAAAGTTTTTGGTCTACTGACTCTGTAAATATTCTTCTAGTGTAATGAATGAGTTATTACAGTCAAGATATTTTTACAGATATTGGTCGTTCTGGCCAAAGAATAGACATCATTTGCCAAATTATCTAGAGTTCAATGATTAGCACGCACACACACACACTCGCACACACACCGCACACGCACTCCACATACTCGCGCGCACACACGCACACACGCACACACGCCCGCGCACACACACTCACACAAACACACACCATATGCCGCGCATTCAGACAGACAGACACACAGAGAGTCATATATAAGCAAATAGACACATAGATGCATAAATATATATATATACATATACGTTTATATAACATTTACTAATATACATATGTATACACACATGCATAGACACACGTACGAATACACATTCACACATGTCTATAGGCATAGATACTTACATATACAGACAGACAACACGTAGTGATTGTCTGTATATATATATATATATATATATATAGATACACACACGCACACACATATATGCATACACACACACACATATATGCATACACACACACACACACACACACACACACACACACACACACACACACACACACACACACACGCACATATATATATATATATGTATGTATATGTATAAAGATACATTTACATATATAAACATATACATTTATATATGTTCAAACAATCCGTATTATTGTGCTGTCCAGATTTCTGTTTGATTGACAGCGCGAATAGTGAAATAAAACCGGGTACAGTGTCGCATTAATTAACAGTTATATTTGACCAAGCGCATTTCATATAATTCAGCCAATGAAATCATTGCCTACTCTTTCTGCATCAACTTTGACTTCTCTGACACACACACACACACACACACACACACACACACACACACACACACACACACACACACACACACACACACACACACACACACACATGCGCAAGTACATTTTAAAAACTCATGCACAAAACTTCTGATAAATCACACTAATGTCTTAAAAAGAAAGGAAACGACACATTTGCCGTTAGTGTCCCTGATATAGAAAGTGAAAGTATAGCATGACTGCAGACCCTTTCATCATAGGTCTACTCAATAAGAACCCTCCCTCTATCCCCATTAAGACCACCACCACCATGACCACCGCAAACCACTATTACAACCGATAAGATCCTGCCATCATCATCACCTCTACCAAGAGCATCACCAAGACCCCTATCACCCCCAATAGGAACATAGACATTTTTACTCAAACATTAATCAATATATGAATATACTATGCACACATTAAGAAAACCCAACATATACACCGAACACAACCCCACCTCTCTATATATATATAAAACAATAATACGGATTGTTTGAACATATATAGATGTATACATACATACATACATACATACATACAAACATACATACACACACACACACACACACACACACACACACACACAACACACATACTCTTTTACTCTTTTACTTGCTTCAGTCATTTGACTGCGGCCATACTGGAGCACCGCCTTTAGTCGAGAAAATCAACCCCAGGACTTATTCTTTGTAAGCCTGGTACTTATTCTATCGGTCTCTTTTTGCCGAACCGCTAAGTTACGGGGACGTAAACACATCAGCATCGGTTGTCAAGCAACACATGCACACATATATACATGTACATATATATACATACACAAACCACAGTCAGCATGGGAATCTCAATAACAGTCATGGGCAACTTGCGGCCCGCGGGAATTTCTGAATAGCACGTCTAACGAACCATTTCCAGGTTTTTCTTTTCAGTAATGCAGCTCGCTTGATGGTGAGCCATGTCTCATGCGGCCTACTTATTTACTTTCCCTCAAACACGGTCGCGCAATGCCAAACGTACAAACCAGTCGAATACGATGCCCACTTTACGGGCAACTTGTGATGCTAAAAATGGTAACCACACGGGAAAAGCCTACATGTCTGAGAAAAACCTGAGAAAAACCCACATGTCACTGCGTAATACTCTAGTTTTCAAAATAACGCAGTCTTTCTATGCATGTGTAACTGACGTAATTTCCGGTCGGAAAAGCCGTATTCTTTACTCCGAAGCAAAGCGCCATACATTCTAAGGAGACTATTTTCGAAAACAGCATCAGACATCAATAATGATCAGAGCGGTGAGCTGGCAGATTCGTTAGCATGCTACGCAAAATGCTTCGCGGTTTTTCGCCCGCCTTCACGTTCTGAGTTCAAATTCCGCCGAAGTCGATCTTGCCTTTCATCCTTTCGGGGTCGATAAAATGAGTACACGTTGAGTGCTGGGATCGATATAATCGACTAACCACTCCACCAAAATTGCTGGTTTTGTGCCAAAATTTGAAACCAGTATTAATAATGTTCCCAATTCTGCTGTTACTATAATTATTAATTACATTTTTTTCATATATACGGTCTACCAATTCTATTGATCAATTTCGATTTCTTTCGCATAAATACATAATTTCGTCTCTTTAGGCAATCCGTTTCAGTTCTCTCACCATTTTTCTTTCATTTTCTAGGATAGACCCTTCTAAATATTTTCACTTATCAGTTATTTCAATTGCCATTCCCTTTCAGCTATGCAATAGCACCAGTCGATCTTTTCTATTGTAATTCAATGTTATCAATCAAGTTGGATGATTGCAATTCGCAGTTTGATTTCTGTGTCACTATCTATCTATCTATCTATCTATCTATCTATCTATCTATCTATCTATCTATCTATCTATCTATCTGTCTGTCTGTCTGTCTTTTATCTTTTACTTGCGTCAGTCATTGGACTGTGGCCATGCTGGGTCACAGCACTGAAGGGGTCAGTCGAGCAAATCGTCCGCAGTACGTTTGTTTTTAGCCTAATTTTCATTCTGTTGGCCTCTTTTGTCGAGCCGCTAGATAACGGAGTCACAAACACAAATCAACACCGGTCAACAAGTGGTTGTAGAGGACAAACACAAATCACAAAACACACGCACGCACACACACACACACACACACACACACACACACACACACACACACACACACATGTGTTTGTATATATACATGTATATATATATATATATATATATATATATATATATATATATATATATATATATATATATATATATATATATATATATATATATATATACACACATATATACGTATATATACATACGTATATATATATATATTAGTCGAGCAAATCGACCCCGGGACTTATTTTTTGTAAGCCTAGTACTTATTCTATCGGTCTCTTTTGCCGAACCGCCAGATGATGGGGACATAAACACACCAGCATCTGTTGTCGAGCAATGCCAGGGGGACAAACACAGACATACAAACACACATATACATATATATATATATATATATATATATATATATATATATATATATACGACGGTCTTCTTTCAGTTTCCGTCTACCAAATCCACCCGCAAGGCTTTGGTTGGCCCGAGGCTATAGTAGAAGACACTTGCCCAAGATGCCACGCAGTAGGACTGAACCCGGAACCATGTGGTTGGTAACCACGCTACTTACCACACAACCACTCCTGCGCCTATACACACACACACACACACACACACACACACATAATTGTAATGATTTCTTTTTTCTATAATATTTTGCACGCCATGTACTAGGCACAAATTACACTCGTAGCTTCTTTTCCTGTCTTATTGAATGTCTAAATACGTTTAATGTTTTAGACATTTCCCTACCAAGAGCGCTTATTAGAAATTCAGTATATTGTATTCTCATTGAATATATTTGATTAACGATATATATTGAGTTCTCTCTATAAAAAGAGCACTTAAAACCTGGATTCATTAAGCATGGAAAAACAATATCTCGGAATTTCACTTTAAGATATATCTATCCCTTCTAAAGACACCTATTTATTATCTCTGCTTCAGAAAACCAATGAATTAAACGATCGTAAGATATTTTAGATTTTTAAGCATTTTAAATAATCATACTTTATATATTTATACATCAATCTATTAATACAATATTATTTTGGACGTATATCTTCTTTGATGATTTTTTGATGTAATGAGCGGGCGATAGTTTGTTACGTGGAATTTATGAAAGTGCCGACCGAAACTATCGGCCCTCGAGTCATTTTTGTATTTCTACCGATTATGTAAAGAAGTATATATTCTCAAGTACTGAGTTCCACTTTTCCTTTTAGTATGTATTACATAAATACATCGCTTTCCGAGCGATGTTTCTGCTCCTTTTAGCAATAATATCATTAATAGTTTCTCTAATATCTCGCTTTAGTGATACTACTGAAAACGTTGTTATTCTTTTTCTACTCTGGACCGAAAGTTTTAGGGAGGGGCCAGTAAATTCGATCGACCCCAGTACCGAACTGGTGCTTAATTTATCGACCCCGAAAAGATGAAAGGCAAAGTCAACCTCGACGGTATTTGAAATACCTATTTCGTTATTGCCCACAAGGGGCTAAACATGGAGGGAACAAACAAGAACAGACGAACGGATTAAGTCGATTATATCGACCCCAGTACGTAACTGGTGCTTAATTTATCGACCCCGAAAAGATGAAAGGCAAAGTCAACCTCGACGGTATTTGAAATACCTATTTCTTTACTGCCCACAAGGGGCTACACACAGAGGGGACAAACAAGGACAGACAAACGGATTAAGTCGATTATATCGACCCCAGTACGTAACTGGTGCTTAATTTATCGACCCCGAAAAGATGAAAGGCAAAGTCAACCTCGACGGTATTTGAAATACCTATTTCTTTACTGTCCACAAGGGGCTACACACAGAGGGGACAAACAAGGACAGACAAACGGATTAAGTCGATTATATCGACCCCAGTACGTAACTGGTACTTAATTTATCGACCCCGAAAGGATGAAAGGCAAAGTCGACCGCGGCGGAATTTGAACTCAGAACGCAGTGGCAGACGAAATACCGCTCAGCATTTCGTCCGGCGTGCTAACGTTTCTGCCAGCTTTGAAAGCGTTGTTACTGTCGTTGCTAATCGCACCAGATTAGTGCTGATCGAGTCAGACCTATACTCAAACGTATTTCTTCCATCCGACTCAACTTATTTTGTCAAATATATTACTGTACTTTGGATAACACTATCCAGTTTATAATTTTTGAAGGAAAAACGATTTAAATTGAGAGAGATTTGACCACCCACATCACTCTCCTCAATTTAAATATCACATGTCGAGCGACAACACTGAAGCTCTTACATTGTTTTGTCGTGGAAGTTGTTTGTGGAGAAAATTATCATAGTAAAATGGTTTCAATGGACATGTTATTCTAACAGAAGTCCTGGAATGAATACTTTACTGTTTATTATTATATTTCAAAGGAGTACATTAAGATGAAAACTATGAAATTGACGAAACTATGATGTCAGTGGATTCAATATAGAGAAGTGATACGAAATGGCATATTTGTTTCAATTGATTTTGAAGTATCAGATTTTATTGTCCGCTTTAAGAATGGAGAAGAAGAAAATACACATTTATTTTTTTGCCTAAAATAAACACTGAATATGTTCTGAATATGTTAGAATAAATATGTTCGTTCGAGGAGTAGGTAATTAGTCATCAGGAGTTGTTTTCTTGCAAAACCATTTACAGTTTCATATGTCTATAGTTACAAACACAAAGCGAATAATAGAATTTCAGAAGTAAAATATACAATTGATTCAATGGAATTTGAGTGTATGTTGCCGAGCTGATAGGATACTAGAAAACCATTAAGAGGGTATTGGTTCATTTTTGCTGGCGGCAATGTCACCTTGCTGTGCTTGTTTGTCGGTGGCGAGACTCTTAAAAGTTAACAGGTGAATCTGCTTTGTAGCTAACTGTACTTTATTGCTCCTGCTTAATCCGAGTAAGCCATGATTTAATAAACCCTTGGCCGCAGCATAGCGAAATTGATAACAAGTTCACTTTGCAATCACGAAGTCGCGGTGTCAATCCCACTACTGCCAGTTATGTTAGGCAACCTTCTTTCACCATCGCCTCAGGTGAATCCAAGCTTTGTGAACGAAATTGGTTAGATGGAAACTGTTTGGAAGCCTGTAGGATAAATTATACGAGTGATTTAATGGTAGCCTTGTCATTGATTTGTTCTCTAGGTTCTTTTATTTCTCAACTGTTTTGATGTGGTCATTACAACTAGTATATATTATAAATATATTATTCTGCTTTCTATTGTTGCTAGGTAGAATTTGACGAACATGGGACCTAGGGTAGAACCAATTGTTACTCCATCTCCTGTTTATATGGCTTGGTTTGTGGACTGTAAAAATGGCACTTCCGTTTCACAGGTTACTAGCAGTTTTTCGTTAGGTGTCTTTATTTCTGAATCTTTGTATAGATTATCTAATTGTGATCGTTTCTGTTACTGGGTCATTAGTGAAAAGTATTTCATCCTGTAGGCTAGAAGCGGCACCTATTTCGTTTGCTTCTTCTGAAAACATCTAGGTATTCTTCTGATGACCTGATACTGCAATTCTCCAATGTGTCTGTTTCGATACTGAGTTATATTTGTTTAGCGATTTATGTGTAAATGTATTTATTCAGGATATTATATGTCGGAGTGGGGTTGGTATATTTATGTATTTTCATTGTAATATATATATATATGTAATGATACGAATTCTTCTTCAATGTTGGGAAAGTATGATGTTCCTATTTATTGTAAATATTTTACTTAATTTGATTTCTAATTACTTGGTGTTATCATTTAAATCTTTGTAAACTTGTTTTTGACTTTAATTGTTGATTTGTGCATTGCCTGTCTCCGAACAGACTGTGTACATTATTACGTGGTCATTATGGTGAAAGTCGTATACGGTTTACTTGAGTCTCCTCATGAGTATTTGGTTACACTTTTGTCAGTATTTATTTTTATTGCACTCATCATAAAATAAGTCTTGAAGTTTATCATCAATGTTTTAATGTTTTTATTCCCCAAATTTTCCAAGTTTTAGTAGCTGAGAAATTAAATGAGGATTTAGAGAATAATTAGTTACTATAATTTAACATTAAAAAATACTAAAACTTCTTCCTTTTTAGACGTAAATATTCAGATAAAAACAGTACATACATAACATCAGCTGATACGAAAAACACAAACTAATGCTTAACGTACACTGATTTAGTGAATGCTTATAAAAGTACGAAATACCTGTGGTAAAATCACCACTTACGAGAGCATTTAGATTATTTCTCACCGATGCAGCACTAGATAAAGAAATCCACAGAATAAAACAGTACTAACAACAGATTTTCAAATCGACTAGTAGACCAAACATCTAATGAGTATAGGCAGAAACATAATGTAATAAATACATTAGACAGTGCGTTATTTAATGACACAAAAAGTGCATTACATAAATTAAAAGCATACCAGGTATAGAAGTGACGAACACATAATCAAAAACCACGTAGAATAAACCGCATAATGTATCCTATTATGACATTAGTAATATATTACAAGACAATAGGATTAAAAAAAAAAAACAAGCTACTTATTGACAATTCCCGACAGGTATGTAAAAGTCAGAGCAAACTAAGAATGGCCTATTTTATTTACAAATTTGACTGTAAAAGAGAACGTTACAAAATTCATAATTACAACTGATGCACTGGCATTTAAAAACGTTTCAAAACAAAGAACACACCATAAAACAAAGCTAGATAGGAAAACATTAATAGCAATTACTTCCATATTTTATTGAATTCCTAAAAGAAACAGACGATTGTCTGGAAGCAATAATTATATCGCTTCACAAGGCTACATTTAGCAAACAACATACACATGTCGCGTTTGTAAGAATGAATTATAACACGAAGATACAAGAATATGTTATAAACATTTTTTAGAACATAGGCGCAGAAGTGGCTGTGTGGTAAATAGCTAGCTTACCAGCCACATGGTTCTGAGTTCAGTCCCACCACGTGGCACCCTAAGCAAGTGTCTTGTACTATAGCCTCGGGCCGACCAAAGCCTTGTGAGTGGATTTGGTAAATGGAAACTAAAAGAAGCCCGTCGTATATATATATATATATATATATGTGTGTGTGTGTGTGTGTGTGTGTGTGTTTGTCCCCCCATACTTCGCTTAACAACCGATGTTGGTGGGATTACGTCCTCATAACTTAGTGGTTCGGCAAAAGAGCCCGATAGAATAAGTACTAGGATTACAAAGAACAAGTTGTGGGGTAGCATGGCCGCAGTCAAATGACTGAAACAAGTAAAAGAATAGCCGCGCATTCAGTACGGCACGTTGAAGGAAATGCGTTTATTATATATATATATGCACATCTATGTATCTTTATATACTTGTATATATATCTATACATATACATATATTCATATAAACACGTATATGAAATATTAAAATCACGTTCTGAAAAACACTTCTAGTTTGTGTTGTGTGTATATGTATGCGGTGTGTATGAGTATATATGCGTGCGTGTATGTGAGTTTGTGCATATGTGTGTCTCTTTAAGTGGTGTAAGTTTTTCCATATTTCCATTTATTCATTCTATTCATGCTTCAAGAGAATGATAGTTTATGCCTGAGAGCTAAAAATCTAATATTCTATTTATATTGCAAACTGTTTGATGTTTATTTTGCATTCCTTAGCCCTACTGGCTACAACTGACTATGGCTACAGTTACTATCGAAATATAGCAATATTCAAATGAGTTTTAGCATGAGAAGCATAAACTAACAATCCAAATGAAATATGAATATATTAGAATCACTTCAAGTACCACTCCAAACTTCACAATACACCCGACGAACATTACAAATCAGCGAGAGGCTTCTGTTCGGTTGCTTATCGTGCAAGAAATAGCAGCAAGATTGTCTTTATATTAGATATTGCTATCTTAAAAACGAAGGGCTTATTGAATAATGTCGTTTAGAATATCTTTGATCAAAGATCAGCTCAATGGCGAAAAGAAACAAGAACATAGTATACTTCGTAAACCATCGAGAGAAACTTTATTCACTATCTCACCGCCTCCCTCTCCCTCCCTCCACACACACACACACACGCAAACCCTCTCTTTCTTTCTTTCTTTTTTTCTCCCCCCCTCTCTCTCTTTTTTGTGTGTGCGAGTGGTTGTATATAATAATAATAAAAAAATAATCCTTTTTATGAAAGGCTCAAGGCCTGAAATTTTGAGGAGAGGGATAAGTCGATTACATCGACCCCAGTACGTTACTGGTACTTATTTAATCGGCCCCAGACGGATGAAGGGCAAAGTCGACTTCGGTGGAATTTGAACTCAGAACTTAGCGGCAGGCGCAGTACCGCTAAACATTTCATCCAGCGTGTTAACGATTCTGCCAAGCTTGCCGCCTCAATAATAATAATGATAATAATAATAATAATAATACTACTACTACTACTACTAATAATAATAATAATTTATTTATTTATTGCCCACAGGGGGCTGAACATAGAGGGGACAAACAAGGACAGACAAGGGGATTAAGTCGATTACATCGACCCCAGTGATTAACTGATACTTATTTAATCGGCCCCGAAAGGATGAAAGGCAAAGTCGATTTCGGTGGAATTACTACTACTACTACTACTACTACTACTACTACTACTACTACTACTACTACTTTCTTTATTGGCCACAAAGGCCGAACACAAAACACATAGGGGCAATAATAATTAACAATAAAATTCTCAAAAGGGGGAGTTTATCCTAGGGGCAACCGAGGAATCCCACACAGGTGCCTTTTCTTCACAACTCCGGTTTGCAAGCGAATGTTCAGAGTAGGCCACATTCACCCACCTTTCAACAAGAATACTGTGGTGGTGGGGACAGCATTTCCCTCTCCACATCACTTCTCTTTTCAAGTGGAACTTGAAAAAGTCGATGAGGGCTTGGCTGAAGAGGAAGGTATCCGTCTTTTGTCCTTTCAATCTCGTTCACCACACTAGCTCCTTCGTCACAGCCACCAGACAGAAGAAAACTTGCCTTTCCTCCCTGGCTAAAAGAAGGCGGCAGGGTGATCTTCACGACCGACTCGGCTGATAACCGGATCCATCCTACATACATCAACAGCTATTTGACAAAGCTGTACATGTTAATAATGCATGGACACTGGACGAGAGCATGCAGGGCAGTTACGTCGCCCTGCGCACATCTCGGACAGGTCTGTCTGACAGCACTTCCATGTGTGTAGAGCTTGGCTCAAACCAGCAGAGCTCCCCGTTAGCAGTGCTAGGCTAGGGATTTCTGGAAGTTATCAATAGGCTCCGGAAAAAACAGCTAGTTGATCCCTTTCGAGACTCAGAGTTTCCCTGAGGACCTCGTCGCTCTTGCCCACCACTAATTCCCTATAGAACTCCATAGTGGAATTTCCACCGACGGCATTGCCCTACTGGCAGAAAGTTGTGAGCACTTGTCGATACTCCAGGTGTGAAGCACCCTTCTTAGTCTACACTTGATCAAGAACTGTAACGTTGTCAATGAGACGAGCTGCAGAAAATCCTGTCAGACAAACGGCGACCACACCTGCTCATCATTAAGAAAGTGCTGGAGATGTCGCATCCTCAGCGCATGTTTGCGCATGATTAGCCACGGTATGCTCAGTTCTCCACTCAGCGGGTGCTGACAGCAGATGGACCATCTGACGAGCGGAACACGTCCCTTCCACAGAAATTGGAAGGGCAAGGGCTCCTGCGTGATCAGCCACGAAGTGGAGCAAGGACGACGGTCAGGCGGTAGATGGTGAAAGCGATGTACGCATTCACCACCTTCGCCAGACCCTTCTGGTACAGCTTCCTCTCTGCCTATTTCTGGATTGGCCACCCTACTCCTCCCCCCCCCCAGTTCTTGTCCGTCTGGATGTCCGGACCAAACCAAACCCCGAGCATTTTGACCGGTTCTTCCGTCCAGTGCCCTACAACGCTGTCGGTTGGCATAGACCTGCCTCTTCAGGTGCCGAGCTGCAGGCCCACTGACTTTTCCTGATTAATCTTTGCTCCTATCATCATTCCGTATTCCCTTAAGATAGTGCTGATCACCTCGATTATTTTCGAGCTGTCCGACACTATTACGGTGACGTCGTCCGCATAAGCCGACAAGAACTTTCAGCATCGTAGGTCACGCAGGATACCCCTCGAAATATCCAGCTTCCTTAGTAATGGCTCGAGAGCCAGTACGTACAGAAGGAGTGAGAGTGGGAATCCTTGACGGACCGAACGAGCGATGCCAAATGTTTCCGATAGGTGGCCATTTACTTTGATCACCGAACAGATGTCGCTGTACATTGCAGCGATCCAGAATCTGAAAACGGGACCGATTTCGGCCGTGTATTGATCCGGGCTCCATCCATACCAGGCTCCTTCCCTACCCTCTCTATGATGTAGCGTATGAGGTAGAGGTTGTCGTGGATAGATGTGTCTGGGACAGCGCGTGTCTACACGTCACCGATCAGTTTATCGACGACGAGCGCCAGTGTCTTGGCTAACGCCTTTGGCCTAAAATTATCTATTTGTTCCCCTTTGTTCGGGTCATTTTTCAGCAATACCACCACGCTACGGCTCACAGCACTGGGTAATCTCCCGTTCTACTGTCAGTTGCGGTAGACATCTGCCAAGAGAACCCCGAACAAGTCCGGCAACTTCTCCCTTGTGCAGCTCGTCATCGCGTCCCGTATGTCTTCGGCTGTTATCGGCATTTCGTAGAACTCTGCATCACTGGAAAAAAAGGCGCGGTATGCTGCCAAGTTAGCAGGTGAAATCCACCCCATTCTCAACTCACACGCGCACCGCTTACAGTAGGCGAAGTGCCGCTGAAATTCTGTACATATCTGCTTGGATTCGTATAGCATGTGTCCGTCCCGGCCCATCAAAGACGAAATTGTGACTTTGTCACCACGTTGCATCTCTGCTATCCAGGCCCATCGAACGGCTTTTGTCCTCCGTGTCTTAGCCACCAGTGTAGGCTACAGTAAAATGCTGACCAAAGAATTGAAACCAGTAATTCGCACCAAACGTCAAGGTCTATTGTCAAAGCAAGTGTTATTGCTGCACGACAATGCATGCCCACATACAGTTACTCACACCATTGGAATCTTTGAGAAATTGGGTTTCGAGTCACTGGAACACTGCATACAGTCCAGCTCTCGACTCTTACGACCATCACCTTTTTGGACTGCCCAGACATACTTTATGAGGCCGACGATTTGCTACGGACGAAGATGCGCTGGAAGAGGTGCAGAAATGGCAGCGCGGCCTGCCAAAAACCTTCTTCTCCGATTGCATCAACAAGTTCATGGGTCACTGGAAGAAGTGCATTGAAAAGCAAGGAGATTATGTCGAAAAATGATGCAATTGTTCATGCCTTGCTTTTGTTTTAATAAATTACAGAACCAAGAATGAATATAATTTTTACTTACTCTTGTATTGCTATATAATGTGCAACTGATCTGCTTCGTGATCCAACCTTCCACAACAGAATTATTTCAAATTCTTATGACGTCAACAAGATACAATTCTTGTTTGAAAGAATAAAGGAATGGTAAGTCCAATCGTAGAATGCCTCTCATATATATACTGGAAATGTGCGTTCGAATCCTTGGGGCAGATTTTGACATTTTCTGTTCAAAGAGAGGGTTTTAACAAAATAGTTACACACTGTTTTTTACAGCTTATCTGCTTCAAGATCCAATATTCCCCAAAAGAATTATTTCTTGTTCTTTCTTTTTAAAGTTTATATATTCTTATGATGTCAACAATATATATCTATATTATAAGATGAAAATTTCGAATGTTAGAAACAAATCTGCTTTTTCGAATCGTAACAAGTGGCTCTATCTGATACGTTTATCTGTTTAATCGTTTGTAGAACAAATTGCTCTCTGAGCCGTGAAGATAGAAGTAATAGATGTATGAAATGATATAAGCAAACATATAACTATTTGGTTGCAAAAATAAAAACGAAACTGGAAATATATATTTGGTAAGAGGGTTGTTTTTTCTTACAAAGGATATATTATTACAAGAAGCAAAACAGAACTTCTACAGAAGAAAACATACTGGAAATGGTGAAACAGGGGTGTTAAGAAAGTTCCCCTCTTAGGCACAAGTCCGGACAAGATTGTTTATGGAAGACCAGTAGTCGACCATGCCTACCAGCCTCCTCTCTCCACGCCACTGATGTTATCGAAGGGAAAAGCAAAGCCAATATAGATTGACACCAGTGACGTGGGAACTCATTTGTACAGATGAGTGAACTGAAGCAGCGTGAAATAAAGTATCTTTCTCAAGAACACAACACAACAGCCTGGTCTGGGAATCGAACTCATTACCTCATGATTGTGAGCCCGGCGACCTAACCACTGAGCAATGCGTCTTCTATGTATTATACAATATAAATATAATATACTTTTCTACTCTAGGCACAAGGCCCAAAATGTCTTGGGGAGGGGGCCAATCGATTAGATCGACCCCAGTACGCAACTGGTGTTTAATTTACCGATTCCGAATGAAAGGCAAAGTCAACCTCGGTGGAATTTGAACTCAGAACGTAAAGACAGAAGAAATACTGCTGAGCATTTCGCCCGGCGTGCTAACAATTCTGCCAACTCACTGCCTATAATATAATATAATATAATATAATATAATATAATATAATATAATATAATATAATATAATATAATATAATATAATATAATATAATATAATATAATATAATATAATATAATATAATATAATATAATATAATATAATATAATATAATATAATATAATATAATATAATATAATATAATATAATATAATATAATATAATATAATATAATATAATATAATATAATATAATATAATATAATATAATATAATATAATATAATATAATATAATATAATATAATATAATATAATATAATATAATATAATATAATATAATATAATATAATATAATATAATATAATATAATATAATATAATATAATATAATATAATATAATATAATATAATATAATATAATATAATATAATATAATATAATATAATATAATATAATATAATATAATATAATATAATATAATATAATATAATATAATATAATATAATATAATATAATATAATATAATATAATATAATATAATATAATATAATATAATATAATATAATATAATATAATATAATATAATATAATATAATATAATATAATATAATATAATATAATATAATATAATATAATATAATATAATATAATATAATATAATATAATATAATATAATATAATATAATATAATATAATATAATATAATATAATATAATATAATATAATATAATATAATATAATATAATATAATATAATATAATATAATATAATATAATATAATATAATATAATATAATATAATATAATATAATATAATATAATATAATATAATATAATATAATATAATATAATATAATATAATATAATATAATATAATATAATATAATATAATATAATATAATATAATATAATATAATATAATATAATATAATATAATATAATATAATATAATATAATATAATATAATATAATATAATATGGTATAATATAATATAATATGATATGATATGATATGATATTGGTATAGTATAGTATAACATAATATAATATAGCATAGTATAACATAATATAATATAATATAATATAATATAATATAATGTAACTACCTAATACCCCACTGTCTGCAGGTAAACATCATCAACCACTTGCTTCCAGAATTCGCTCTCCTGCATTGCTTTTTGTAGGTCTGACCAGAATTTTCAACCAGTTGGTCAATAAATGTGCTGGCAGGACAAACTCTTTCCATGTGGCTATCTCCACACTAGTATTTCACTCAGTACTTCATCCTTGCTAGGCAAGTAGTGTCTACAGAATCTTATCTTCTTCCCTTTATTGGCTGACGTAAATATTGAAAGATTACCATAAAGATTCCTTTATGTTGTATCGGACAGCCATTGGATGTTAAGTGCAGCTCTCAGAAGTTCTGTGTATGTTCCATCTAGTCTTCTTTCCAGTGCCTAAGTTAGAATTCATACAGTGCAATTGTTTTAGGGCATGGTTTCTATTGTTCTTTAAATTTGATTTCCAAATGGTGCCCATATTTGACAGAGCAGACCATGCTTTAGCTATGAGAGTTTTAAGGCCCATTTCACTTGTATCAACCTAAATAAAGAAATCGTCTACTTTTACCAAATCGTATCTGTTCATTGTTAATAAATAAGAATAATTTAAGAATAGGTGGTTGCCGTTATACCAAAGAATTTTAAAAACTAGTGAACTATTAAAAAAAATTAGTCTTCACATTGGGACTAAGGACACGTGATTAGAATGTCGCAGTAAAGAATAGTAAGACAGACTTTTGAAGCCGAGCCAGCTGGCAGCCGATGTAGGGGTAAGTCAGTGGTTCCCAAACGTTTTCGGGCTGCCGCCCCCTTGACACCCAAGCCACATTCCTAGCGCAACCACCCCCATCCAGCACCACAAATGCAGACCTCTTTCTACAACAAATTCAAAACAACTATTTCACAAATAAAACTTATTTTTGGAGGGTTACATCCATCACCCCACCCTTTTGGTCACCCTATTATTGCCCCACTCTTCTTCATCGCCCCTCTTGATCTTTTCACCGCTCACAGAAGGGCAGTACCGTCCACTTTAAGAACCACTGGGGAAGATGAAGAACGTGATGGCTGGTTAATATCCATAGTCTCGGTCACGCTTGGGAATCTAGCCGGAAAGTGTAGTGACTGTTGCTTCTGATAGGACCCATCGGAAGAGGTGCCTGAGGTCTACCACCACGATTCTTCCAGGAATAGTGGGTAGTGAAGATGGATGGTTAAATGGAATGTTTTCAAAAATTTGATTAACTATTTGAAGATAGTATATATTTTTATTAATTTTTATTAAACGGTGCAAAACTAAACAGAACCAATTTTAATATGAAAAGTAAAACGAATAATAAAATTGTAGATATAATCTAACCATATGTGGTTGCTATTTATACTTAAGTGACTACAGTGGTAAACTATCGTTAGGTAGTATTTGTGAGGTAGCGACGAATGAATGTTAATAGAAGTTGTGTGTGAATGGGATGTCGAATTTGAATGAGACAGAATGATTTCATAGTTATAAACCTAAATCAAATGTTATCTGATAAATTCAGAGTAAATAACCTAAAATTATAAAGAAAAAGAGTGGCGTATAAAATATGGTTGCATTTTAAATTAACGTTCGTATACCAGAGAGGAATATGTGTTTAAAATTGGTAATAACTAGGTAGTATGGTATCTTATATGAAATAAATTGGTAACTATTAAAGAATTATAATAGAAAATATTGGAATGGATAATTATATATGTTCACATAAATAGACATATGAAGTAAATAGATTAAAATTAAAAACAAATATTAAAATATACATGATGGAGTTAGGAATTAAGATGTAAAAAAATAATATTCGAAAATATCTGAACTATGTATTAAAAAATACAAGAATATATAAAAATAGATAAATATATTTCATAATTATGAAATATATAGATATGCCGGAATATTCTCTTATATAAATACACACATAGGCATGCACATACACACGCGCACACACACAAAACACACATACACACATACATTTATGTATATCTATCTATCTATAGATATATATATGTATGTATGTGCGTGTGTGTGTGTGTGTGTGTGTGTTTGTATATGATTTGTATACGTGGAGGGGTGTGGTTTAGTGTTAGAGTGTTGCACTCATGATCGTAAGATGTGGTTTCGATTCCTAGACCGGGCGAATGCGTTGTGCTCTTGATAAAAACACTTCATATCACGTTACTCCAGTTCATTCAGTTAGCAAAAATGAGTAATCTTGTGACGGACTGGCGCCCCCGCCCAGTGTGTATGTGTGTGTGTGTGTGTGTGTGTGTGTTTGTGTGGAGTGGCGGAATATATGTGCCACAGAACACCTGACAGCGCCTTTGTCAGACTATGGCTCGGGAAGGAACTTTGATCCATTTTCATGTGTGCGTGCATTCGTGTGTGTGTCTCTGTGTGTGCATACACACATACACACGCACTGTCTCTCTCACACACACACACACATATGCATACATGCACACAAACACATACACACACGGACATACATACACAAGCGCACACACACGCACAAAGACTGACAGACAAACACACACATATTGGTGTGCGTATTTCAATATGATTATCTGTATATCTTCATATAAATGCTTGTCTTCATGCGCAGGTGTGACTGTGGAATAAGAAGCTTGCTTCCCGACCACAGTTTCGGGTTCAGTCCCACTGCTTGGCACCTTCAGCAAGTGTCTTCTGTTATAGCCTCAGGCCGATCAAATCCTTGTGAGTGGATTTGGTGGACGGAAACTGAAGGAAGCCCGTCGTATATATATATATATATATATATATATATGTTACATCTTTGTGTCTGTATTTTGTTCCCCACCACCGCTTGACAACCGGTGTTGGTGTGCTTACGTCCCCGTAACCTAGCAGTTTGGCAAAAGAGACCGATACAATAAGTACCAGGCTTGATTCATTCATCTGAAAATTCTTCAAGGCGGTGCCCCAGCATGGCCGCAGTTTTAATGACTGAAACAAGTAAAAGATAAAAGATACACGCAAACATGCGCAAGCGTGCACACACACACACACACACACACACACACACACATGTATCTGTCTACTTGAACTATAGAAGTATAGATCCAATAATTTAGATGTTAACGCAGAAATGTTATGAAGAACTATACTAAATTTATACGGGGTGAAGGATAAGTGTGACAGTTCTATGAGTTATACACTTATTTACTGTGTTTGATATTTAACTGTTAGGGTAGATCAAAGATTTACAAAGTTGGAACGATTTAAATGTTCTAGGGACAAGAATAAACACATTCAGAAAATCGAAAAGTATATTTCAAAGATTTTTAATTTTACAAAGTTGACAGATTTTTTTTTTATTACGAATATAAAAATGAAATCATTAAAGAATTGTTATTTACGGTTCAACTATAATATATTTTCTGTTCTTTGACTCTGCCTTCAACATCTCTAAATTTATAAGGTTTCTTTCAATGACTTCTAATCTCTATTCAACGTTGTATATCTTATATTTGTAACACAACACATCCTATATTTTCATTGGACTATTTTGGAAACCTGCTTCCTTTCTTTCTAAATAAGGAAATTTGTTCAATATATTTGTAATTTCTCTCGAGTTTTCTAACCTTGATCAGCAATCTCAGATAATATATATCCTTTTATTTCAAGATCATATATCTCTGCCTTATTTCCCTTTTTATATTCCTCAAATATCTGCTAGATCAATCCATTAATAACTATTTTACGAGTATTTTATTTTAACAAATCTCAAGATGAAACTTTCGTTTAGTTTACTCAGTAATCAACGTTTTTTCCGCATACTAATATATATTTACACACACATATGTACATAATATAAACTTCTATATATGTCTGTCTGTCTCTCTCTCGTGCATTCATTCATACATACATACATACATACATACATACATACATACATACATACATACATATATATATATATATATATATATATATATATATATATATATATATATATATATATATATATATATATATATATATATATATATATATACATATATATATTTACTCTTTTACTCGTTTCAGCCATGCGGCTGTGGTCATGCTGGAACACCACCATGGTCTTTCTGATTTCCTCAGTCTGGGTGTTTCACATCACCACTCCTGTATGTGTCTTTTTCCCAGCTGTTGGTACATTTGAGGTATAATTGAGTTTGAATCTGCTGCCCTCGTCTGTACTTCATGTCGGGCTGTTGGTTCATCCGGCATTGTGGAGAGGAGGATGTCTAATTCCTTTTTAAAGACATGTACTTCCACCTTATGCAAATTTCTTAATTTTTGTGGCAGGGCATTGAAAAGCTGTGGGCCTTTAAACCCTAGACTATTGCAATACCTAGTCCTGAATTTAGGTGGAGTGGAAGGTGCCTTTGGTACAATGCAATGGCGGCCAGTTCTGGCATTTGTATAACACTCAATACCAAAGTTAGGCCTGCAGTCTCTTGTATCTACATTTAACTCAGCTTGTGATGATTTTATCTTGACCATCAGCTTGAAGAAAAAACAATTGTAATGTATCAACCTGCATGTGGAGCTGTTTGCGAGCCCCCTAAAATTTTCGTTAAGGGTAAGTTACTTGAGGTTGTTGACTCTCACCTACTTCGGAAGCTCTGTACAAAATGATGGAAATCTGGACACAGAAATACATCAGCGAATTCAAACGGCAGCACAAGCATTTGGTGGTTTGGAGTCATGCGTTTGGCGCCAACGACATATAGTTAACAACACAAGATTGTCTCTTTACATCGCTTGTCTTACCATCCCTGTTGTATTCTTCTGAAACATGAACGTGTTGTGAAAGACACTTCAAATTGTTAGAACGATTCCACCAAAAAAAAAATTACTTCGCCGCATTTTAAACATTAAATAGAGCTTTTTTTACTCCAGACACAGATGTCTTTGCGTCTGCAGGGATCGTTTCGATTAGATCAATAATTCTGAAAAACCAAATAAGATGGTCGGGCTATATTGTTCGAATGGTGGAAGAACGCACACTCAAACGACTGTTTTATGGCGAGCTGGCAGGGGGGAAACGCAATCGGTGTAAACCTAAAAAGAGGTTTAAAGACGACATAAGGACTACCATGAAGTCACTTAGAATGGATCCAAAGGCCATAGAAACCATTGCTTCAGATTGAGTTGGATGGCGAACAAACGTGTGGAGTGGAGTGAAAGCCTTTGGGGAGGCCAAGATGACACATGCAAGACTCGAGAGAAATTTAAAGAAGTATGTTGCGATCGAGAAGGTGAATCTCAGCGACCTTTTTGTGTGCACAATTTGTGACAGACCATGCCTTTCTTTTGCTCGGCTCAAATCATATTTGTGGACTCATGAAAAACGAATCTACACCAACTACTCTGCCCATATATCTGTGCACACCTCTCAATACCGTGTATGCCATAAGGTCTGAAAATCTAACAGAGGCCTCAAAATGCATTTTAAGATCCACAAAGCTCAGAACTTAACTGCAGCTCTTGGTGGTCCAAATCAGATACGCAATCAATGTGGGTGTTTTTTCAATACACTGTCCGGTTTAAAAAGCCACAACAGACGCCATGATAGATCTAAGGTGCAAGTACAAGAGGTTGTCAGACTATGCATGAGGAGTAGACAACCATCATATATATATATATATATATATATATATATATATATATATATATATATATATATATATATATATATACATATATATATATATATATATATATATATATATATATATATATATACATATATATATATATATATATATATATATATATATATATATATATATATATATATATATATATATATATATATATATATATACATATATGTATATACATATACATCTGTATTTATATATATGTATTACAAACACACATATAAACATATACATACGTACATTCATATGTACATACATGTACACACACATTCACACACATATAGTTAGCTTGTTGATAAGTTCAGCAACAACTTCTCAGTTCTTTTGACAATTGCGAATATACAAAAGTATTGCTCGTCATACTACAAGTAACTTTTGAAGTACACTTTTTGTCACCATGGGCAATATCAGCATATATGGCATGCTTAAAATAATTATACATAATTTAACATTTACAAAATTACAAAATTTCATCATTTTGTGATTATAAAATGACGATATGAATACTAATTTTCGAAAGAGAAGTATTTATTATCTTAAATAAAAAATTAAATAAAACAAATTTTTAGTTTTTATATTTGTAATAAATATGATGTTATTTTTCTACATCTTGTCAATTTAATCACATAATTGCAACCTACTCTATCGAAAAGCTCCTTTTGTAAAATTTCATTAAAAAAGTGCACTTTTCAGAAAGTTATGAGAATCAAAACTGGTGGTGAGACATGAGACTGGACCTATACCTCTCCCTCCCTCTACATACATCCATAAGTACATACATACATACATACATAATATATATATATATATATATAAATATTATATGCGTACATAAATATACATACATATAGACACACATACACATGTACACATACAAGATACATATAAAAGTGATTTGTAAATTGACAGCTCATTTCGAAATGTAAACAAAAAAATTATTGAAAATTTGCGAAAAAGAAATTTGGAATAAATTACCAAATAGTAATTATTTTTATGTCTTTTTCTCTTTTTATAACGAATGCCTTATTTTCTACGATGTTATCTTTGTATGCTGTCATTTGCTCTCTCCTCTTCCTCCTCATCTCCCTCCTTCTCTTCTCCCTCCTTCTCTTCTCCCTCCTTCCCTTCTTCCTCCTCCTCTACCTCCTCCTCTTTTTCCATCTTCTCTTCCTACTCCCCTTCTTCTTCTTCTTCTTCTTCTTCTTCTTTTTCTTCTCTCCTCCTCCTCCTCCTCCTCCTCCTCCTCCTCCTCCTCCTCCTCATCCCCCTCCTCCCCCGCTTACTCCTCCTCCACTTCCCCCGCTTACTCCTCCTCCACTTCCCCCGCTTACTCCTCCTCCTCCACTTCCCCCGCTTACTCCTCCTCCTACTCCCCGCTTACTCCTCCTCCTACTCCCCGCTTACTCCTCTTCCCCGCTTACTCCTCTTCCCCGCTTACTCCTCCTCCTCCTCCTCCTCCTCCTCCTCCTGCTTCCTCTCTCATTCTTCTCTCCTCCTCCTCTATCCACACCCTTCTTCTTCCCCTTCTTCTCCTACACCGTATTTATAGCTCTTTCTCACTGTGTGTGAGTGTATATAGCTTTCCTTTACTCACTGCTTACCACCAAACCTAGTATGTGTACTCATCCTGCACCTCCTATGTTAACTCTCTCTGTATCTTTTATTCTCTCACCTCTTTTACTGTTTTGCTCTTTCTCGGTACAATGTAAAGCGTGACTAGAGAAATCAATCAACCAACCAGCCATCAAACATTTATATCAGTTATTATTTAATACAGATTTTATCAAAAGTAACTTCAATGGTTTCTGACAGTAACTCAAGTTTCATGCACAAAAGAAAACATTTGACCCTGTTTGGGTTAAACCAGTGTTTCTTCACCTCCTTTGAGCATTCAGATTTCTCCGTCAAATGTAATGCTAATTTAGTCACATTGATTTCAATTAGTCAAGCATTATCTTGCAGCTTTGAGATTTCAATGATGTTATTGCTTATTTTTAGAATAATATTCTAGGGTAAATATGAGAGACCAGGTTTGGTTAGGTTGAAGATAAAACAGCTGGATTATTTTGGCTGGATATGGCCGGTTTAAATGCTAAAAGCTTAAATATCAATCTGGGCTAAATGTAAATTTATTTCGGTAGCGGTTGTAACACAAATTTACATAAACTTCAGTTAGTTCCTTTGGATTGTCAATAAATATTATAGCTGAAAAATTGCCGAAGTCTACTTCTTAGCCATGAGTATAGGATTTGGAAATTTTATAAAACTGCGTTTAGAGTGAGTAGAATGTGTGGTTTTTGGGTTATGTAAATGATTTTATTAAAAAGTTCCAGGTGTAGTGATGTCATTCTATAGACATTCCAAACAACATCACTCCTGGAACTTTTAACAAAATATTGCGTGAGTACGTGATTGTATGAGTGATGAAATTAGGGAGAGATTGTAGAATTCTTGACTTTTCCATTCCTGTCTGCTGATCTGCAAGACACTGTAGAAGGATAGGGTCTGTTCCTGCTGGCTAATCACAACTGGGTAAAAGAATATCCATTTACAAGATTGTCAAAGGCAGAATAGATAAAAACATTCTTTCTCCATTATGTTATATTATCAGTGAGCTGTACAATATGCCATTGTATATTCCTGCAAGAATATATAAGCTTTTCTTTCTTTGATGTTTTAGCAGTTTACACCAGATTCTAGAAGGCGGAACGGAATCAATTCTGCGAAATAATAATCTAATAAGAGTTATAACTCTACTTCATGAAATATTAAATTATATTAGAGCTTTAGACGTAGATAGATAAATAGATAGATACACACACACACATACACACAGAGGTACACACAGAGGTACACACATATATGTATATACTACAAGACTTCCATATTTATTCTTAATACGTATTGGCAGATTCGAACGCGGATATGCTAATCGGTGGTGTATTCGTCAGAGGAGAACAGCTCCTTTATGACAAATATATGTTCATAGCACAGCGCATTCATTAGTATAAAGAATTCTGGGACACCGGTGTTTCGATATGTGTCTTATCAGTCAGAAAGCGCATTCCTAACTTGTTAGGTTATTCGACTCACGGCCACAAGGTCCTGAGTTCGATATTTAAGGAAGGGTTTCAGGAGGATGTCCATAAATAGACATAGTCTGTGTGTTTCACAGGCTGGGCCAGCTATAATGGGTCGCAATTTTAGGCCCCCTGGGTTTGGCATATGTATGTCTTTGGTGATTTTTTCAATTAAATAATAAATAATATATAATATTATATATATATATATATATATATATATATATATATATATATATATATATATGTAGATGCATATATGGGTACAAGACGCCACCAACAGTTGAATGCTCGAAATGAGGAGTAGATAGACAGCCGCCAACTGATGACGAGTATTTTCTCTGTGTTTACTTGTCCTGATTCCCATTTTTCCTCGTTGTTTACGTATTTTACAGCATGCTTGTAACAGCATTTTTTGAATCCAGTGTATCTATAATCGTTTTCTGCGAACGGATCGGATTTTTGATTCGTTAAAGTACTATCTTCATTTTCTCGCTTGTTTTTCTCCCTCTGAACTCAGTACGACCGAACCTTTGGTGATCCGCATTTCTTATCGATCACTTCTAACACTATTGAATTTTGTGCATTTAAACAAGAGGATCAACATTTTATATATTATTGGATGTTGTGAATTTTAAAATCATATTTGATATTATTGAATCTTGTAAACATTGAAACTTTCAAGCATATTTTTCTACCTCGCTATTTTAAATGTTTACCATTGATAAACAAAAGATATTGTTGAAACTAGTTTGGTATGTATATAGATAATAAATAATTTTATTTAAAAACAATTACAAATTTTTCAAATTCAAGTGCATTTTCAACAACAAATATTCCTATATGTTTTCCTTCCTGGAAATACACCCCGCTTTTGTTCTATATATAGTAAAAGGAGAGATATGATATCAAGGCAGATTCCGAATTTCTCTATTTAAAATGCCAAGGCTGGTTCCTTCAGATGGTGCGTTTTATGGTAAATTTCCTTTAACTCCCATCCGATATTACAGGTTTTACTTGGTTACTTAGAACGTAAAGTACAATATTGATAAGAAGGAGAATGGAGAATTTGAATTTTCAAACTTTACGCTTATTTACAGTCGGTTTATTCATAATAATTGTTCGACACTGCTGCCGCTGAAATTTGCCCAAACTATCAGCTGTGAAAAACAGCTCATCGATGAACATCATGATTTACTACTACTACTACTACTACTACTACTACTACTACTACTACTACTACTACTACTACTACTGAGCTTAATTCAAACTAATAACGGAGGAAAATCGATGTCATATATATATATATATACATTCCGAAGAGATCGTACTAATAATGCATAAATCGCTGCATATAAAGATGTTACAATATGCAATTAATGCGATCGAAACACGTGTCGGACAATAAACCAACTGTAAATAAACATAAAGTTTGAATGTTTAAATTCTTCATACTCCTTATCTATCTATCTATCTATCTATCTATCTATCTATCTATCTATCTATCTATCTATATAAGTGTAGGATCCAAGGATCGAGGTGTAGGAAAACGGTAAGCTTGAAACAATTCGTATAAAATATATACATAAAAAAATAACTTTCATGAAAAATAGTTGTTTACTAGGGCGGAAGGTTGTGGATTTTTTCCGTATCGAACTACGATATGCTGAAAAAAATTATTTCATATTCATATTTCAAGGTGGGCAGCCAGTGTTGCCAGTTATGCGAATAAAAATAGTTAAGAGTTAAGGAATGGGGTTGATAAAATCTGGGCTACATACGTTTCATAGTGAGCGGAACTTCGGAAGTAGTAAATATCTGAGGTGCATACTGCAGATCAGAATATATATATATATATATATATATATATATATATAAGAACTTTTAAATAAGTTCCACACCGATAATGGTGCTTACATACCGAAGGGCTTGGTAAAAATTATTAATTATTATTTATTAATAAATTGATAATCCTTTACCCTTTTAATTGTAATAATTATATATATATATATATATATATATATATATATATATATATATATATATATATGTGTGTGTTTACAAATATATATACACATCCAGATACATACACACATTCACGCATACACGTGCATACGCACACACATGCATATATGTATATCTTCATATATATATATATATAATCACTGACATGCATTTGTCTCTCTTAAAAAGCAGTCATTGGATGAAAAACAAATTATGCATATACATACGCAGACACTCACCAGCAATTTTACACACACACACACACACACACACACACACACACACACACACACACACACACAACGCGCTCGCGCACACACATTTATACACGTATTTGGTCGGCTTAAGTATATATACATATCAGGGCTGATATCCTATTATATCTTCTTTGTTGCAATTTAGTCTTGTGTATTCGCTTCATTGTAGTTGTTATTTATGTTGAATTGAAGTTGTTGCTACCTTGTTCTTGTATTATACATTATCTTATCTAAACAGATATTTATTCTTATATAACAATGGCATATTCACCGTTTATGAAAACATATATTCTTAAAGCTGTTTTCCACAGACAATATTCTGATGCAAATACTAATCTTTTATACTGTCTTAACATCATGTTTATGAACTGTTCCTATTGTTATTTTCATTATTCTGCATAATATATTCTTTATCTATCTATCTATCTATCTATCTATCTATCTATCTATCTATCTATCTATCTATCTATCTATCTATCTCCTTCCCTCTCTCTATCAATCTCCCTCCCTCTCTCTATCTACATATCTATCTATAGGTCTGTCTGTTTGTCTGTCTGTGTAACTATGAGTTCATCTGTAAACATCGACTATCTAATAATTTCTATGCTATATGTCTAGCACCTTTGCAAACACTCACTCCCTCCTTCCTTCCTCCGCTCCCTCCCCTCATTCACTCACTCACTCACTCACTCACTTACTCACTCACTCACTCACTCACTCAATCACTCACCCACTCACTCACCCATACATACATAATATGACACGTGTCTCATTTGTTTAATAAAACGTCCTTTTCAACTTTTTTGACAATAACATCCATTTGGATAATTACGTTAAAAAATAATGTCCTGAATGCAATAGCCTTCCCAAATATTTGGTCTTGGGTTCAGTCCCACTGCGCAGCACCTTGACAAGTGTCTTCTACTATAGCCTCAGGCCTTATGGGTTGATTTGGTAGATGGAAGCTGAAAGAAGCCCGTCGTGTCTCTATATCTATATACGATGGGCTTATTTCAGCTTCCAACTGCCAAATCAGAACCGCTAAGCATTTCGCCCGGCGTGCTAATGTTTCTGCCTACTCGCCGCCTTCATGTTAAATATATTGAAAGTCTAAATCCAAAATACGTTCCATGTTTGTTCTATAAGCTGAACAATTTTTAATAGACTATTTCAATTCCAACAATAACAAGAGATAGAAAGAAGAAAAAAGGACAAAATAAGTTAAGAATCAAAGAAAATAGTTTATCAATTTATCTATTTGCTCACTTTTATATTAAAGATATGATGTCTCATAAAATACAATTTACGTGTACAGTTTTAAAGTAGTTCCGATATACAAAAATATGGCTTCGCAAATGATGCTCCTCAAATGAATCACATGGAAATAATAAAAAAAACAAAAAACCGATAAACTATAAATGTTCATATATAAAGCAGAGTCATTGTTTGGGAAATTCTTTGTTGAATTGTTGATTCTAATCTGAGAATGATAAAATAATAGCAAGAGAGAGGAAAAAAAAAAAAAAAAAAAAGAAACAAACAAACACAAAAAACCCCCCAGAACCTTCCTTAGAAATAGGGAACATATTCAATAGTTTCTGCTTCGCGGAACAACAACAACATTAATTGTAATCATCATCATCATCATCATCATCATCATCATCATCATCATCATCATCATCAGCCCCATCATCATCATCAGTATTATTATTGGCTGTTTACTTGTTCAGACGTATTTTTCATATCGCTTTTTACGTTCTCGATTTTATCAACTTAAACTTCAATGGCATATAATTTTTTTGCAAAAGGCCAGAAAATGAAGAACATGCTTTACAGCAAAATATTTACTTCAAAATTAAAAGTAATAATAACATCTTTAAACAGAACAAAACTTAAGTGAGTAGTGATACATCGGACCAGAGCAACAACAGCAACAACACTCTCACGCAAGGACATATTTTCCAAATACTTCAAGCATTTTAAATGTTACCGACAAAAGTCGAACTCCACTCTCATCCCTTGATAAGGCTAACAATTAAAGACCAACTTTTTATATATCATGCTGAAAAAAGCCAAATATCTGGCATTATTATGTAAGCAAAACAAGCACATCTTTGCCTGAAATCACCACACAAGTATGAAATGGGGGGAAGTACTTATGCATTTTCAAACCTATGAGGCTTTCTTTGCTTCGTTGTGTTCTTAGAATAACAGCTAAAGATAACTGTTTATCGTTTGAAGAATGTATGTTTCATATTTAATACCGAGTGTGGGGAGATACGCTGAAGTAGCGTATGACACGTCTGCTCATAGGCTAGTCTCACAATATACAGACAAGGAATACGGTGGTCACAGCGAAAGACATTAGCGATAAGGTTGGTCTCGTGTAAATTGTCACAATATGCATAGAAGCTGAGGAACCTTTAACAATATGAAATCATCATGAATATACATCCCCAAACCACAAATCAATTCCAGATCTGTACCTCGTAATACGGAGAGAATAACTTGGAAACTTTTACTGTTAGATGTGTAGTAGTACTGGCTAGAAATGGAAGACTGATGGAACATGGGTAACCAAGGTGGATTTGGGTTCAGTTCTACTGCATGACATTTTGAGCAAGTGTCCTGCACTGCAGCGCTGTGCTAACCAATAACTTGTGAACGAAATTGTTAGAAGGAAAATGTACGAAAACTCGTCGCGGTCAGGTACACATACATATATACTTAAGAATATATATATATATATATATATATATATATATATATATATATATATATATATATATATATATATATATATATATATATATATATATATATGTATATATATATATATATATATGTATATATATATATGTATGTGTATATATATATATATATATATATATATATATATATATATATATATATATATATATATATATATATATATATATATATATATATATAGGGTATGGTAGATGAGGTCAGCAAAAATTTAGATTCAGGTGAATATGGTACTTAAGTTTAGGCACCAGAATTTAGTACGGTATTATCCATACAATTTCAAAGTAAGGTGATTAAAAAAAAAAGCAACAAGGATATATCCAGAGGTAAAGCAGTACGGTCGCTTCATGCAACTCCATTTAATTGAACAATGTAATCATTACATCAATTTAAAATGCAGAGTAATCTTCAGCTGCACAAAGACATAGAATTTAATTAAAATTAGAACAGCTGGACACATTAGCATAATGATGCCTAAAATCTCCCAGCGGTTAGGGAGACAGAGAACATCCTGCTTTAGCCACACGATGGAAGCTAATAAATAAAATGTCAAAGAAGAAGAAGACTGCCTGTCACTGATTTTATTTACTTTTTCTTAGTTTAGATTTATAGACTATCATATCAAACCCTGTATATCTAAAGCGTAAGAGAATAAAGGGCATTATCTATTAGGGTTAGGGGTGATAGAGCAGACAGAAATCGTGGTTGGTATAGTCATAAACTCATGAGGTTTGGTAAAGGAAAAGTTAAAAGAAGATGTTGGCTGACAACTAAGGGGTCACCCACTAGCAGACCATTTATAATGAAACAAGGGAAGTCTTATCATGTTGCACTATAGTTAAAAGTTTTAAAACAATGCTGCTATACTGTATACAAACAAAGTTTATGGCTATTCATAAGGTTATTAGTAAGAATCTATTAACAAAAGGATAGAAATTTATGGATACTTTTGAGTATATACCAAACTTTCACCACAATAGAGGGAAGAAAAAAAAGAAAATTATTCAGAAATAGTTTAATATTTATATATTCTGTACACTTAAAAAACTAACTCATCATATCTATGAATATTGATTAATAGGTATATACTGATATTAATAAAGGAGTATTGAGGTAAAAGAACATTCTAATTATATATTAATAAAATTATATTCTAAGGAGTTTTTTTTTATATATATGCAGTAAATATATCAGTACAGTTTTATATATGCTAACTATGAATTAATAGAGATACAAAGATTTGCTTAATTTATTTATGAATAAAGGTTAGTAATTAATTAATAAAGAAATGAAATAAAATAATCAATTAGAGCAGAATACTATAGAAATTAAATAGCTAAATTACCAATACTATGGTAAAGTATATTTAGCTTATTAACACAAATAGAGAAGATTTATATAGAAAAAGTATAATGATTTAAAATATATTGGAGTAAAAATTTTAAATTCAACTTGTATAGCTAATATCAATAAAAGACTGATGTTTAGTATCAGTTAAAAGATCTGTTCTAATTTAATTAAATTCTATGTCTTTGTGCAGCTGAAGATTGCTCTCCATTTCAAATTGATGTAATGATTACATTGTTCAATTAAATGGTGTTGCTTGAAACGATCGTACTGCTTTACCTCTCGTTATCCTTGTTGCTTATTTTGACTATATATATATGGAGAGAGAGAGAGACAGAGAGAGAGAGAGATGTGCGCGTGCGTGTGTGTATATTTGCGATTGACTCTCGTTGCTTGACGACCTGTGCTGGTTTGTTTACGTTTCAGTAAACTAGCAGTTCAGCAAAGAGGATGCGATAGAATGAGTCCCAAACAAAGAATAAGTACTGAGGTTGTTTTGATCAGCTCAACTTTCCTTATTTCGGTGTTCCAGCATGGCCGCAATCTCATGGCTAAAGCCACCCAAAAGAGAAAAAGGCTATACATACCTATATACATGCATACATGCATGCATGCATACATGCATACATACATACGTACGTACATACATATATACATACGTACATACATACATTCCTGCATACGTACATACATACATGCATACGTACATGCATACATATATACATATATACACACGTACGTACCTACATACATACATACCTATGTACTTACATACATACATACGTACATACAGTTTTATTCTCTTAGTGAAACGAATGGCTCTGAGTACGCACAAGCGAAACACACAAGTCTTACTCAACCAAAATATATTATTTATCCCGACTCCGATATCAAGTTCCTTTTCTTCCGACAGTCATCAATGAACGGATATATATATATATATATTAAAAATAACGTCGACCACTAACGTGGACAATTAATGCGCTAGAAATAGATCACATTTTGTGTCTATTAAGACCTAAAAAGTTCTCAACATGAAATATAGCAGCATACCAAAAACGTGAGCGGGCAAGACATTTAAAATCACCTAAAAAAAAAAAAAAAAAAAAAAAATATATATATATATATATATATATATATATATATATATATATATATATATATATATATGTGTGTGTGTGTGTGTGTGTATGTGTGTGCGTGTTTGCGTGTGTATGTGCGCGCGCGCGAGCCTGTGTGTGCGTGTGTGTGCGTGCACCGACGTCTCGCGCGTGTCGTCTGTGTGCATGCGTGTGTGTTTATCTATATATGAAAAAAGATGGAAGTCACTTGATTCAAACAGGAAAGGACTGTCACAAGCAGCTTTCATTGCAAGAAACGCTTAAACACACACACACACACACACACACACACACACACACATACACACACACACACACACACGCGCGCGCACATACACACACATATACACACACACATACGCATGCATGCACGCGCATACACATGCAAACGCGTACAAATACATCTGAACGCGTGTATACGTGTACGAATGTATTTGTGTATGTGTGTGTGTGTGTGTGTGTGTGTGTGTGTGTGTGTGTGTGTGTGTGTGTGAAACCGTAACACATATCTATATGCGCTTCTCTTAAAGGGGATAAATGTAAAGAAAACAGCGTCGGCAATTTTGAGTTGGTTGAAAAGCGGTTATATAACGACGTTAACTCTACGTATATTGGAGAAAAAGAGAGAGACTGGCGCCGGAAGTATTTTCAGAAATATTCCTAGTAAATATCAGATTGACCGACGAAATCTTAATGTAATAAAACAACTTTCAAAGCTATTGATTGAGTGCTAAGTTGCTTTCATCCGACAAGCCTCTTGGTAAGAAAGGAATTCTTCTAAAATCAAGTTTGCTTTTATTTAATGAAATTATTCATTTGGAACAGAAAATTACAGGAATTAACGGCAAAGTATTTGGTCAAGGCTCGAAGTTTAAATTTATGAGAAAACATGTTAATGTTTACATTAAGTGTAAATCCATGTTTTATGGCGAAATTAATTAGATTAAAAAAAAAAATACTATTTAATCATGGAGTAGGTAGAAGGTTGAAAATCAATTTAAAACATTCAATTAAAAATGAAGGGTGGAAAGGGTGGGAAATTAGCAGTTATTCGAAAATACTTGAGAAAGCGGAATTAAAGTAAATGTGATACAGTGACGCTCATACATTGTAGTATATTCAATAGAAGTATTGATAAACATAGTCAAATAAGAAGTGCACACCGCATAACTACGCTCCCATGAATTTACAAATATTAATCTGTTTGTATTAATCTGTTTGTATTAATCTGTTTGTATTAATCTGTTTGTATGCATGTATATTGCATAACATTGGTCTCAAATTTTGGGAGAGGGTTAAGCTGATTACATCAACCCCAGTGTTCAACTGTTACTAATTTTATCGACCCTGAAAGGATGAAAGGCAAAGTCGACCTCAGTGGAATTTGGGCCCAGAACGTAAAGACAGAAGAAATGCTGCTAAGCATCTCGCTCGGCTTCCTAGCATATATACACCATACAAATTCAAACAGACACACAATTATATTGTATTTACAATTTTCATGCTTTTAAATTTTTGAATATGCATCGTTATATGTGTATGTATGAGTGTGTGTGTATGTATATAAGTGTGTGTTTGTGTATGCGTATGTGCGTGCATGGGTTATCAACCCACACATCACATCCTTCTCCTTAAGCCCATCTACCTTCAAGGTACCCTCTTATACATGAGCACAACACCCGGCCTATTAGAACTACATACTCACCCGGTCACCTAAATATTTTTCCCCTCTCCACCACCCCTCGTCCCTTTTTTCTTAATTCTCATGAAGGGATTGCATTCGAAACCTTAAACGTCCTTTTCCTTTCCTTTCAAGCGTTAATCTGATAAAACTTTTGGTAAAATTTGTCCCTCTCGCTGTTTCACTTCCTATGGTTGTTCATTCATCACACACACACACACACACACACACACACACACACACACACACACACACACACACACACACACACACACACACAGAGGCACACACACACATACACACATACACACACACACTCACTCACGCACACACACATACACACACACACTCACTCACGCACACACACACATATACACACAAACGTTAATATATATATATATATATATATATATATATATATATATATATATATATATATATATATATATATAAGTTTGGGTTTATGTGTGCGTATATGTGTTGAGAGAGTTGCAATGTCTTTTATAGCAATGGTGATTCAATAAAATGTAATCACATACTGCTGTAGGGGAACATAGTAATTATATTTATTCATGACAGTTGACATCGCTCAATCTCAATACCATTATTGCACACCGTTTAAATTATCAAAGACGGCCCCATTGCAATGTATATAGTACAAATGAATTTAAAGACCAAATATTCGGTAATGCGATTATCATAGAAATGTGAACATTTTTTTCCATAATACTTAGTCTATCACACAATCGATAACCAAGTACTTCTCCTCATATCTTACTCAAACATAAAAAACTATATAGTCTTCTTGTACATGTAAAATTAGATCAGAATAGTATAATAATTCTTGTAAAAGCTAGAAGAAAACATCCAAGCAAGTTTTCACACTTCAAGTGACATGATTAACAAACGAAGTAAAAAAATAAAGTACATTTGATACTGAAAAGAAAAAAACAAACGAATTTATTTTGTGTTACGATGTTTTACTTGATATTATCTGACGTAACTGTAAAATGATTTTGTCGTGTATGGCAAAACTTGTATTAAATTATATATATATATATATATATATATATATATATATATATATATATATATATATATATATATGTGTGTGTATGTGTGTGTGTGTGTGTGTGTGTGTGTGTATGTGTGTGTGTATGCACATGCATACATATATGTATATATATATATATATATATATATATATATATAAATAGAGTTATTAATATTTCTAAGTCTCTCTAAAGGAGACTACGGCAGCGGTACTGGAAATTAATAGTTATCGCCAAGCCAACATGGCAGTCCCAAAATTAGGACGAAAGCTGCCGTGAATTAGCTCCAAGAAGCCATCGCCTCTAGCTAGCTATGTGACACACGAAACCTGTGTCCTTTATAACCTTCGAACAGGGGAGGTCAGCAGTGTCCCCCTGCTGGTTTGGCATCTGCAGACTAGTTTCAGGGTGTTGCCCCTTGTCAATGCAGAGCAGCCAAGCCCTAGCCAGGCGGCGCTGCTGACTATCTGCTCGAAGGTTATTTATCTAATTTCAGTGGAATCTATCCACTGGTTTTCAGAAATAGAGTTATTAATATTTCTAAGTCTCTCTAAAGGAGACTACGGCAGCGGTACTGGAAATTAATAGTTATCGCCAAGCCATATACATATAATAATAACAATAATTTTAGGATGGAATCTATAAATATTTAAACACATTGCTATGCGCGTTTCCACAAGTCACATAACTTTAACATTAGTGTCTGTATCCTTGGTGTGAGTAAAATATAGTCCGTATTATATGTGAGTATCCGGTATTTATCCTACGCTATTTATCCTACATTATATCGGTATAACCATGATGCAACCTCGAAAAACTGACTCACTAGTCAGTGACATTATACGGTAGCCGACACACTGAAATAGGAGCTTTATTTGCATACACTTAACGTTACCATAAATGAATTTAAAAGACACACACACACACACACACACACACACACACACACACACACACACACACACACACACACACACATATATACACATGCATACGTATGTATGTATGTATGTATGTATGTATGTATGTATGTATGTAGTGTGCGTGTGTGTGTGCTTATGTATGTTTTTAGTTGAAATTTATGTGAATTCTTCCCAGAGAATGGAGAATCAATTAAAATGTATTACTCTCTTACTCTTTTATGTGTTTCAGTCATTTGACTGTAGCCATGATGGAGCGCCGCCTTTAGTCGAGCAAATCGACCCCAGGATTTATTCTTTGGAAGCCTAGTACTTATTCTATCGGTCTCTTGTGCTGAAACGCTTAGTTACGGAGATGTAAACACACCAGTATCGGTTGTCAAGCGATGTTGGGGGGACAAACACAGACACACAAACATATACACACCCATACATATATATATATATATATATACACATACATACGACGGGCTTCTTTCAGTTTCCGTCTACCAAATCCACTCACAAGGCTTTGGTCGGCCCGAGGCTATAGTCGAAGACACTTGCCCAAGGTGTGGGACTGAACCCGGAACCATGCGGTTTGTAAGCAAGCTACTTACCATTTAAATATACATACATATATGTATATATAAATGTATGTTTATATGTATGTCATTTGCATGCATAAGTGTATGTTTTGACTTACGTATTTATATACGTATATGTTTGTATGTCTCCCCATGTGTACTTGTACCTACAACACGCTGACTTCTAGAATACTGTTTTTCAAAGATTCTCACTATTCCATTAATGGCTTTGAATTCCATTTATAACCTTCAAGAACTCAGAAAGGGTTCTCTTGCATTGTGAAGTCCCCAGCACCACAGCTTGTCAGAGATGAAGATGTCATACACACAGCCAAGTAGTCCGATAATAGCAGACATAAATATAAAGTTTTATTCCGGGTGCAGTATCTGCAGATCTCTCATTAAATCAGTACTTATACTACTTTTTCTTTTATTTTCATCATTATGTTGACGTCTACAGAACAATTGATTTCTGTAGCTTTACAAACTTTCTTTTCACCGTTCCAGATAATTGTGTCTAGCTTTTTAGTATCTGCCAAAAGCTCTAAGATACTTTCTACTAGCATTCTTTTTTGTTATGAGTTTGCATACCTTCCTATGTCACTGTAACTTCATATATTCTGATCTTCAGGAAAATCTTTTCTATGGACTTCATTGGAAAGCATTTTGGTCTTTACATCGTGCACCACAGGCAGTAAGTATTGTGATGACATTTTCGGACAAATGCATCTGTTTATTCCATTGAGTATCCATCTGTTATCCAATTTGGGTGTCTTACAGACAACTGTGTTCCTTTCTTGCATCAGGCATTTTCTTATTACTTTTACCTCCAGACCATCTTATTAGTATCAATGTTACAGTCACTCTGAAATTTTCTGATAACATAGCTATGTGTTTGTTGCTCTATTACAGGGGAGCTTTTGGTCTCCTTTGTTGTGTGTCTCCAAAACGTATATCAAGTTATATTTATTTGGTAGGGATGGAAGTATGTTTCTAAATTTTATGACGCCATTTGCTTCATATACGCAAGCTTGATCTAAGGAAGATGCACTTCGACGCTTGTTTGTTAGTAGATACTGTTGATACTATGCGACGAAGATAGGCTGTTTGCAAGAAAGCTGTTTGCATTTACGTATTGTAACTACGTATGCATGCATCTAGAGTAATGTGTGAGTGTATATATATATTAATGTATACAGAAAGTCAAATATGTGTATGCATAATATTGTATATGTATATGCATATATGAAATAATATTTACTTATATATTCATACACACATACATATCTAAGTTCTCTAAGTTATATATACATTTAATAGATCTATATACATGTATATGTTTATGCCTATGTATACATATACATACATACATATGTATATATATATATATGTATATATATTTGCGTGCATGTGAAAATCAACTTGATGTGTGTATGCGTCTCTTAGTGTTAGTGCGGGCGTATGTCGGAATGTGTGCTTATATCTGGATGCGTGTGTGTGTGTATGTTTGTATGTATGCCTATTAGATGTGTGTAATACTTCAGCCAACTTTCTCCTAGAAGAGCTATTTATTTCCTGTTATATATATTTTTCATTGCTAGATTTTCCTCTTCTTAAAAATCTCATACATATTCATGTGACTTGTATGCAAATCAGGTACATTATTTTTACCAAACGATGCATACATATTTTTCCACTATTCATGAAATCACATACATACATACATACATACATACATACATACATACATACATACATATAAATGTATGAGTATGCGTATAAGAGCAATAACAACAACGAAATTAATAACTTTACCACTAAAAAGTAATAACAGTGATAAAATAATGCATGTATAGCGTATATATATATATATATATATATATATATATATATATACATACACACGCACAAACATACATGCAAACACATAAAAATAAATACAAACACGGACACACGTATATGTATATATGTATAATTATTTATATGCGTGTGTGTAGTAAATATATGAGTATATATATATATATATATATATATATATATATATATATATTTATATATATATGCATATACATGTGTGTATATGTTATGAGTATATATATATGTTTATCTATCTATCTATCTATCTATCTATCTATCTATTTATATATATATATTTATCTATCTATATATGTATATGTATATATATATATATATATATATATATATATATATATATATATATATATATATATATATATATATATGTATATATATAGTAATAAAACTAATGATTTACTCACATCATGTTTATTTGACTTTTTTTATTCAATAATTTCATTGAAATTCATTCTCTATCAAAATTAAATTTATGGACTGATACAAGTGATTTCTGAAAATATATTAGCTTCAAAAATTTATTACATCGAGAATTAACTTGCTCGTTTGTAAATTCTAAATACATGCATGCATGAATATGGGCACATATACATACTGGCTCCGAGATGTGTGCATATATATATATATATATATATATATATATATATATATATATGAATACATGTACTCACACACATACACATATATTTGAACATGTATATATATGTGTGTGTGTATATTTAGGTATATATATATATATATATATATATATATATATATATATATATATATATGCGAGTAAAAATAAATACAAAAAAAGGTGGATTTTTTTGTATGATTGTGTATAGAGGAATATATTATTTTGCTTAAAAGAGTTCCAACACTGTCTGTTTTTTATGTTTTATTTATATTCCTGCAGAACTAATGTGGGGTATAGAATATGGAATATACAATATATAATATAATATACAATATATAATATAAAATAAAATAAAAATGGATGGCACCATGAAATAAAGTATTGAATGTAGATGAAATATTGAGTGTTCAATATAAAGGATCAAATATATAAATATATAAATATAAATATATATATATAAAGGCGACTCGAGTTTCAGGGCTATTTCCCTTCGTCATGGCCGGTATGACAATCTTTAACAGACTGTAATAAGTTGGCTGGTTTTCTGTCTTTTATACCAATTCCTTTGGATGGCAGCAGTAGGTGTCTGGCTATTTTTAGAATTGATGTTAAATCTATTTTTAGACATGATGATATTTTAATTTATTGTTTTGTGTGGGTTGTAGGGATAAGATTTTTAAACCGCAGTAGGTGTTTGGCTGTTCTTAGAAATGATGCCAAATCTATTTATAGAAATGATGATATCTGAGAGATTTTTTGTGTTTTGGTTACAGGGATAAGATTTTTAAACCCCAAGTGAGATGGATTTAATCATTGTTTGTTAAGAGTGGGTTATATATATATGTAGCTCTATGTCTAAATATCTATCTACAAGCATACCTACCTACAACCTACCTATAGAACTACCAATCTATCTATCTATCTATCTATCTATCTATCTATCTATCTATTGATACATATATATATATATATATGGATATATATATATATATATATATATATATATATATATATATATATATATATATATATATATATATATATATGTATATATAATATATATATACAACAGAGATCTAAACGCTTACACATACAATATACATTTGAGTATATATCAGTGTATGTGTGTGAGAGGAGAGAGAGGGAGACAGAAGGAGTGAGAGAGAGAGAGAGAGAGAGAGAGAGAGAGAGAGAGAGAGAGAGAGAGAGAGAGAGAGAGAGAGAGAGAGAAGTGGAAATATAATTTTGTAGCAGCTGTTCCCTAAAGAATGCGCTTTTAGAGATAAACTATTGTTCGAGATCAATATCTTGCTGAAGAATTTTTTATATTCCTCTGCTTTATTTTGGTGTTGTAAGAGAAACTGTTGAAAGCTTTGTCAACTCAGAATGTTTCCATTACTATCGTATTTTGCCAAACATCTACACTAGATATGCTCTTCATACCAACACATCCAACGCCGCTTTGAAGCCTATTGTTTTAAAAGTTAACATGTCTTGTTTGACAACACATTTCAACAGTTATATGAGACTCCACCTGTTACTGGTTTCATTGTGACAGGATTGGAGAACCACGTCACGTTTTAATTTTGTTTTGTATACCAAATCATAGTATTCACCAAATTATTTATTTCAGTTTGGTATGAATTTATCGATGTCTTAAATTATCGAATAGCTAAGATAACTTCCTTAGACTCGAAACGGACATGACTGGTTGCAGTATTATACATCTGTACATAGAAAGATACTCACATACATGAGCGAGCGCCAACACGCGCACACACGCACAAAGACGCTCACACTCACACAAACATCCACACATAACTTTATAATCACGAGACGAAGAGCCTAGACATCAGGCCATGCACCTTCACTAATTCACTATTAAAAACATTATTAAAGGATGGATGTTCTCGACAAGCGTAACGATTTTATTGATTTCAAATTTTGGCACAAGATCACCGATTTCGGAGTAGGGATAAGTCAATTGCATCGACCCCAGTAAGCAATTGGTACTTATTTTATGACCCTGAAAGGATGAAAGGCAAAGTTGACCTGGGTGGAATTTGAACTCAGACCGTAATGACGGGCGAAATGCCGCAAAGCATCTTGCCCGGCGTGCTAACGATTCTGCCCGTTCATCCCCTTAGGGGTGTCGAATATATTAAAATAAACGCCCATGAGGTTACAAAAGGAAGTTGGCTTTTGCGGGATGTCTATTAAGAATACAGAGAAATGGAATCAAAATAATGTAATCTTATTCGTCTGGCTGATTATTACCCTCTTATTGACGGAGATATGTTTTTTTTATATTCATAACATTCAAGGCTAATTTAAAGATAAATTTATTAGAAGATGCTGTATAATGACTTTGAAACAGACATCACTCTATATTTGAACTAAGAACGTGGGAGAAAATGAAACACTATAACGCATTTAATCCACTATGGCAAAGTTTCTGTCAATTCTATCAATTCACGGTACTAGCTATGAATAATATTAATATGGGAAATGCTGGAGAAATTGGTCCCATAAGTTTGACAGCATTATAATTATTCATGTATGCGCTAATTATCTATATACATAGCTGATACAAGTTTCTTCAGGAAAAAAAAAATGTGGAGATAAATGAGATCTTTTGATGAGATATCTTTCTTGGAAATGAAACGAATTAACGTTGCATTGAAAATGTGACGAGAATTGCAATGAAACTGTCACTCAGCCTGGTGAAAAAGAAATGAAGAATATGTAAATATAGTAGGTTCAAGATCAAAGAGAGACTAGCGCAATTTATAAAGGAGGTTATGTAGGCTTTACGAAGAAATGTGAAGTTTTTATGTAATTTCTCTTTACGATCAACAACCCCCACCTCCCCCAATGCTTTGATAACTGATCAAAATACGCATTTAACGGAGACACGAAATTATAGAATTGGTTTGGGGGGGGGGCCTAGATGGGAGGAGCAGGTTGGAAGAAGAAAAGGACGCAGCTGATCTGGGCCCGTGATGACATAGGTGATAGAAAGGCTGATACGATGGATGAGATGGTTAGAGGCTCGAGGTGGAGGAGCTCGTTAGAGGCCCAAGACGATGGATCTAGTAGGTAGTTCAAAAAGACGGAGGTGCTAGTTCGAAATCCGAGTAGAAATAGTTGGAAATACGAGATGAAAGAGGAACTGGTCGGAGGCTCGATATAATAAAAGTTAGTTGGAGACCTGTGATGACGGAAGAGCTGGCTGGAAGTCCGAGGTAATGAAGATGGTTGGAGACCTGAGATGACAGGAGTGATGCTAGTGAGCTCAAGATGGCGGAATTCTTGACTGAAAAAACTCGAAATAATGGTGGTGCTAATCAGAGGCAGAAAATGATGGAACTAACTTAAATTGTAAAACGTTAGTTAACTATATTTTGATTCCTTTTCTTATTTCCGAGTTCAAAAGTAACCAAATTCAGTTATATCTATCTTCATCTTTTTAGAATTATTAAAAAGCAACAGTAATGTACTTGGAATCAATTCAACTGACTGCACGAAATTTGGAGATGGACTAATATTTATAAGTGTTAATAGGTAATGGAAATTTTGTGATGTGTAACGTTATGAAAGAGGTGAACAATCAACATACTCGAAAGCGATGGCCAATAATGCTAATACTGTAGAATGGGGTAAGCAATTTCATTTAATGTACAACGCTTTAAAAATTTAAGATATTTGTGCGTAAAGAAGACATTTTATTGTTTTAATGTTTCCAGTCATTGCAGTGAGACCATGCTGGCTATAACTGCATTTCGTATTTTTATTTAGTTGATTATAATTATCACACATGTTTATTTCAGACAGTTACTTATTTTATAGATTTCTACCCTTATTTAGATGTAAAAGGGTGCAGCACAGACTTACACTGGTAAATATGGACATATGAGCATATAACCAAGCACATATACTCAGATGTACAAACGCACATATACATCCTTCATCATCCTCATCGTCATCTTAGTCGTCGTCGTCGTCGTCGTCGTCATCATTTAATGTCCCCTTTTCCATTCTGGTATGAACTGGACGGTTTACTACTACTACTACTACTACTACTACAACAATAATAATAATGATAATAATAATAATAATAATAATGATAATAATAAAAGAGCAACGTCTTGCATTTCTTACTTTCTAGTAATTTATTAGGTTCATATTCATACCATTTAACAGCATGTTCAAATCCTAGCTTTCTACATAGCTCCCAGTGGATTACTCTCCATAGGTTGTCACGTCTTGTATTCTTTCTGTGCTATATTCACAAACTATATGAGTAATGCTTTCCTCTTTTGATTTGTATAACCTTCATTGGCAATCTAATTGGTTTTTGTGTATCTTGGCTTTTATCCAATTAGTCTTTAATGCTTGATTTTGTACTGCTACTAACAAACTCCCTGTCTCCCTTTTCAGCTTTCCTATCTGCAACCATAATCATGTCTCACTACTACCATTTGCTGCAACTATCTTTGGGAATCTACAATACAACACCTCCTGCCAGTCAGATAATTTCTGTTCTTTTTTATGATTTTTAAGTTCGTTTGGACTTTTGGTTACCTTATGCCATACTGTGACTCTAGCAGCTTTTAATAAACTTTCTTTACTATTACCTATGTAGGTGTCTATATCTACTCTAACTAACTTCACGCAGACTTCTACTGATATTAACCCTCTTTCGCCTTCCTTTCTAGGTAAATATAATCTTGCTACTCCTCTCTTGGGTGGAGTCCTCCATTCCAGCTGAATTCCTTCCCAGTTCTGTCTAGCTTTGCTAATTCAGTTTTTGTCCAATCTACAAAAGCTACTGAGTATCTAAGTAATGATACTACCCAAGTATTTACAGCCTTTACTAGATTTGGGCCATTTAGCTTTGATTTCATTAGTATCTTCCCCATTCTGATGCACTCCTTCTCAATTTTCGTTTTCATTTTTATAGTTATTATTATTATTATTATTATTATTATTATTATTATTATTATTATTATTATTATTATTATTATTATTATTTTATGTTTGACTTTTGCTTTGCATTTGTACAAGTTGGATCCAAGTCTCACCCAGAGACCTCAAGAGACAACAAGTTAGAAGTTCATGTAGTTCATATTATTATTATTATTATTATTATTATTATTATTATTATTATTATTATTATTATTATGCAAAGCAATCTTGAGTGAGATAGCTACTAAGGATTATTTTCTATAATGAATATATTGTTTCAGTGTTACAAAAATATTCTCATATGATATTAACATAGATGTATGTATATGTATATTCGTGTATGAGTACGTGTGCGTGTGAGAATGTGTGTGTGTTTGTGAGTGTGTGTGCTTGTGTGTATGTATGTGTGTGCGTGTGTATGTTTGAGTGAGTGAATGAGTGTATAACCATATAATACTATTAGATTTGTTGATTCAGGAATTTCAACCTAATCATTTCAGAATTGGGATGGTTTTTCCTGAAAATTTAACCGGTGGGATTATAAAGATGTTCCTGAATCAGTAGAGATTTTGCTATGAACTGACTGAAGCTTTATCGACAAATAAATGCATCAAATTGCCACTTCAAGAAAGTACCCAGAAAGATTTTACGTAGTCACTAGAGATTCAATGAATAGCAATCAAATATCCCTCAAAATTTATGTTACCACTTTGAAAAGAGAATACAGTTGTAATGAAGTTCTATGTATTCAATATTCGAGAGAAGGGTGGGAGAGAAGAGCTGAAATATGTATGGCTGCAAGTGTGCGCAATCAGAAACGACCTGGAGCTAAACAACATGTACGACACCAAGTGCAGTCATTTTCCAGTCATGCCAGGATAACATAATCTATTTTATTTTACATATCATTGTGACTTTTTCAAACAATTAAATTGGAACATCTAATCACTTACTAGTACATCTGAACATCTCAGTCATAACGTGCATGTAGCCATCGTCTGCCAGGAAAATTTCAGTGAACATATAAACTACGCATATTACACATATTGTACAACATGGACTGAAGTCACAGAAGGGCTAGATCCAACGCACCAAAAAGAGTCCCACCATTTCCTTCGACAGACAACAGAGCTACTTCAAGAAACCCACGGTGACAGGGTCATTGCACCGAAAAAAGTTCCGCCATTTCATTCGACAGACTACAAAATTACTTCAATAAACTCATGGCGACAGGGTCATCAAATTGCATTTGCGTGTGTCTTATATTTACATTCACTGTAGGAAACATTGAGCTTATTTTTATATTGTGAATAGCCAGTCATGTTCAGTCAATGAATAAGGAATAATGGCATCTAAAACTTCGGAATTCTTTCAAAACTTTGTGACAAACGTTGAGAAGATGCTGAAAAATTTCGCAGCTAAGAAGCTTAGATAGTTTGTTTTTCTGTCTCATATTTGTCAAATGTCTTCTTTTAGCAGCAAACATATTTATGGAAATACCTTATACGTGTATTTATCACAGACCTTTCACAACTTTTCCCGTCAACATAGTATCATATGACTGACTGATTCAAAGATAAAAAGTCTTCGTCATACAATGTTGCAAAAACTGCTCGATTTTCGACAGAATAAGCTCGAACTTTTGGCACAGTTTGGCAAACAGAAACTATATACATACCTTGGATTGAATGACGAATATATTATATGTTTACCATTTAAACAAAGCAGAACATGGGGAATATAAGGAATACATATATGAGAGAGAATAAAAACGTGAGATTTTTAATGTTATCTCTCATAAATATACTCTTTATATTTGCACGATTCACTTTATTTTCAGTATCAATACAAACCCGCGCACGCATACACACTCATACGGACACACAAACACGCGCACATACATAAAGGTATTCATAGGAATATTAATCTTTTTTACTTTGTAGTTTTTGCTCTATTGATGGCTATAGTGTATTTACATTGAGAGAATGAAATATTTCTTTTACATAACGACATTTCAGCTTTATGTTATTATAATGTTTAGCATATCCGGTATCAGTAACCATGGTAAGTCAGATATTTCTACAGCTGCATGAAGTTTTGAAATCATCGTTTATGAGTCAGGAGAGTAAGATCATAATTACTTAGCAACCATCCCCCCATCATCAAACATAAAACAAGCAACAGCAGGCAAATAAACAAAAAACACACAAAAGAAAACAAATAAAACATCAAAAATATTTTGTAGAAAATATTAATAAAATATCCAAAATGTTATATGCGGAATGCTTAATGTTGCGTATACATTAAAAGAGTTGATTAGCTTCCATTTCAGTCTTATCAACTCTGTTGGTTTATGACATTAAAATATTATATTGGCATGGAACTATCATTTTTTTTAACTGCGTCACTTCCACTTTTCAAAACTGTAGCATGGGTGAAATAATTTTTTTTTTGGGTGGTGAAGCAAGAGCTTTCACAGACGGATGCACTTCATACTGCTAACCACTCAACCGGAAATGAGGAATCGAATTTCGTTTTATCATGTCATGCATACCGAAGGAAGCTGAACTATGTATCATATTCAGAAATGCATAGCACAATGACTGAAGCAACGTTTGAATTTCAAACCTGGTATATGTCACCACCACAGCTGTAGTAATTTTAATTTGCAAATCGAAAAGAGAGTTTGTTGTGTGTCAGAAACTTTTGGCTGTCATGATGAGCGCAAAAGATCTGATGTTTAACCTTACAGCATCGGCCGCAAACCCGGGTGTCGCTACCCGTAACGCGGAGGAGAGAAAAATCAACACATACAGGGGCTCGGCCGGCCGCCATTAGTTTGTGACGGTCGCCGTCGAGATGTTCGGTATTCTAAGATCCTGTACTACCAATTTCCTCCGCAAAATAGAGATAACCGCGGCCCGTCTGAGAAATGAACCCCATGATATGGAGTAGCTTCTACAGCGAGTGTCGCTGGTTATTCACTGCGGCAATGCCACCACAGGACTCAGTTAAGGACGCCACAGGGCGTAGGACGCAGTTAAGTACACCATTTATTCTGGGGTATGTAACCCATCGTCCCCTCCTCTCGATCTCATGCTGCTTTATTATTTTAGTTTCTTTGTCAAAGCTTTTTCGTCACACATCCTTTGACCTCATCAACAACTCTCTATCCCACGTGTCTTATCCTTGTTCTGCTTATTCCATTTTAGCACAAATATCGGATATAGTTTTTTTTTTATTTGCAAAAAATCTGAAAATTGGCTATAACAATATAGTTTTCTAGTCTAATTGCTATGAATGTATGATGTTGTGGAGAAAAAAAATTGGAGGAAAAAGTTACAAAGGTTTAAAAATCGAAAAAATCATGTATTTATAGCCAATAGCGAGACAAATTTTCTGCGTTTAGCGGAGTGGTGTCAATTTTAAGGTTGTACCCTGTGAAATTTATCGTTTAGCGTCTGTGAAATGACCTCTTCATTGTAGGTTTAAAAATAAACAGAAATACCTAATAAAATCAATATTATTATCCTACAGTTTCTTTTGCTTCTTCCTTGATTCTATATTTTTATTATTTTTTTAAAATTTGTAATATAAATATATTTGTCTGCATCTGTTTATGAGTATTTCAGAATTATGATTACCTATCATGTATTTGTGTACAGCATTAATATACAAGTGCATGTGTGTGTGTGTCTCCAAAACTTCAAAGTTGAGTAACGTTTTCATGCTTGGATTTGTAAACTACGATAAGAATAACACCGGCCAACAAAAAATTTGTCCCAAGAAAAAGAATACTTGTATCCTACATGTTTTTGCATGCAGAATTCAAAAATAATGTCAAATTATCTGTACTAAGTTCACGTATTCCATTCACCGTCATAATGTCAAGAAACTGTATAAACATCGCAAATAACTTTTGTTATATATGAAAAATATGTAAAATATTACGACAATTGACGAAAAATATCTATAATAAAATTCTAATTGATAAATATAAATTTTTATTAAACCAAAACCCGCGGGTGAAGTAAGTCTCGTTGTATGAAGAATCAACACAACATACAGGTGGAACACAACACAATGTGTGGTTGTCATGGCAACAAGCTGCTAATGCCTCGCTGTCTGTTGATTGGCTAAAATTACCCAAATTTCCCAACTTTAATTCCAAATAACATCAGATTCTTTAATTTACGAGATAAAGTAATTGGTTGATCGTAATCAAAATTCAGAGTTGCATCGAAACACCAAAATTGAAAGCAATCTGAGCAAAATTAAAGAGGTCTCATTTTGCGAATGAAAAAGACTAGATCCGAAACATCTTGATGTTAGGGTACTTTTACAATACTATTCAAGTAAGGTTTCGCTTAAACAACCACTTACCAAGTAAATAACATTAGCAAAGCAAGCTAAGTTCGGAGGAAAAGTAAATATGGCATTCGAATCGCGCCGTATTACGATTTGTTTTTCGCTTTACATTTACTGCTTAAGGGCTTCGTCTTACAGCTATCGTCAGGTCCAATCGTCAGGTCCAATCGTCAGTCATATTCAGATGATTTATGCTTACATGTATACATGTCCATAAAGTAAAATCACAATCTAAGGAAACTGATTGTGGTCTGTGCAGGACATACAATTATTTAATAAGAGAATTCAATAAATTCTATTGCCTATCACGATCTTGAATGAATATGAGAATACTTTGTAATTCACAGGTTCTACTTTCGTAAGTTATTATGTTCTACACCGGTGTTTACCAAAGTTTCGTTACACTAACACTCCATTGATGTCAAATCGCATCGGCTGACACTCCTCTTTAACTCTTCTCAAGTAGTATTCAAATACAAACGATGTTTAATTTAAATTTCCACCCCTGAAACAAATTTTTACACCCCAGGTTAGGAAACATTGCTCTAAACACACGAATCCATAAGTGATTAAAAGAGGTGAAATCCTGTATTAGACTCAGATTATCATATAACCGAGCCAGCCTAAAACACATTCGTTTATTTTATGGTGGATACCAAATTCTGAAAATTTTATTAGCCTATCAAATAATTTTCAGCACTTTTTTCAACCTGGTTATTTTATCAATCATTATTAATCGAATCTCAAAGTTAGATTTTCAACACAAAGAGATGAAGTGGTATCTAGAAGTGGTATCTAGGAGTGTGTGGATTTATAAAATAATAAAATTTAAGGCGCTATAAAATTTATGCTAACGCTTGAAAGTCTTGATAAACGTTGTTATTCATAATTTTTTTATGTACATGTATAAGACCTGAAGGCGCGTGACCTAGTGGTTAGGCTGTTGCGCTCACGATCGCTAGGACATGGGTTATTTCATGTTGCTCCAGTCCCCCTTTCGGTGGGGAATGTTGGCCTGCCATCCTAGCCAGCGGGTTGGTGTCATTTGAAGACTGAAACAATGCATAATGCATTGTGACCAGCGATGTGTAACAACATTTGATAGTCTGGTCAGTCATGTGATCACGGGACACTTTTAAGACAGGGAGCTGGTAGAATCTTTGGCACGCCGGACAAAATACTTCGCTGTATTTATTCCGATTTTACGTTTTGAGTTGAAATTCCGCCGAACGTCAACTTTGCTTTTCAACCTTCCGTGGTCGATAAGATAAGTACCAGTGAACCTCTGGGTCGACTATACCCATCCCTTAAAATTTCAGGTCCTGTACCTATAGTGGAAAGAATTATGTACAATTAATACATGGTAAGCAGTTGATTTCTATTTTATTTTTTAAAAGATGATTTTTAAAACAGTTTTTATTGTACTGTGAAAACTTTCTAATCAAAGTGCGCCAATTTTTAACTTTCCATGAGAAGTGCACCATGAATATTTTTTCCGATCACCACCTTGTCACGAACAAAAAAGAAAAAAATGAGAATCACTGGTCAAGATAATATTTTTCCTTTGGTCATAGCTGAAAAAGAAAAGAAGAAGAGGAAAAGATCTCTGTTGTAACAAGTTATAGTAGAATAGCTTTAACCGTATTCTCTCCCTCTCTATCAAATTCGGTTGAAAAGCGTTGCGGACAATCTGATAATTTCAGATCAACAGTATGAATGATAATACTCTTACGATACTCTTTGAAACTGTCACTGAAAGAAGCGATAGAAGCGATACTAATATGATAAGTTGATTCATATTCTTATTTTTTAGTTGACGTGATCACATGTGCTGTGTTAAGATAAGGAATTTCGTTAACCATTCCATTGTCATCCTCTATTATCGTGTTAATTTAGTTTAGCAGCATATTTGTTCTCTTTCATAAATACAGTAGCCGTTATTCTTGGCAGCCAAAACTACTATGATGCTGCTATCATCCCGATTAGGCTTGCAGGAGTTCATTTTTACTTGTTAAACGATTTTAAAATATTAGAGATAATTAGTGAGATCAACTTCTTTTGTTCTGTCATGACTTACACTAGTTTTCCGAATACTCCTGTGTCGAAGACAGACCTGGAATATCTAAGTAAGAGATTCCATCAATGAATGTGTTAAAGAAATGTGAATCTAAAGTTAAAACTGATTTCTTCAGACTCAAAGTTTCAATGTAGATAATTTATAATTTGATGCACTAATAAACTTCCTCGACTTTTCCTATATTTTCGTCTTACTAGAACTCCTTTTTCTCATCGGTAAATCTAATCAATATATACATACATACATATATATATATATATATATATATATATATATGTTAAACGCTAGGTGTCATCATTATACATATATTTAATACGCTATATGTATTTGTACATTTACTCCACTATTAATTATTATACTCCATATATTCCAATATTATCTTTCAAATTCAACTTATACTTGTACGCCATCTTGATATTGATCTTCCTGCTCCAGAAAAGTTTAGGTTGGGGAAATACTAAAATAAATGACAACCGGAAATTCGAACCGACACTGCAAACCTGGTGCGATGATAAACCACCTTAGTGCTTTTGTGCCTACACTGAAACGCTCGTTCTCTCACACGCACAAACATTTTCTCACATACGCAAGCGTAAATATACATTTTAATACTAGCGTAGTCACTATAGTACAAATTACCCAACCACTCGAAATAACCACCAGATAATTTTACAACCATTAAAGCATATCATTGATTAACAAACAACTATAAACATCTAATCACAATAAACAACATTATTTAATTATCATAAGATTGAAAACTACAGCAACTAATTAACAACAATCAGAATATCTAATGACCCAATTCTGTAGACTTTAATTAAAATTTACTATTTTCAGGCACAACAGACACGAATTTGGAAGAGAAAAACGAAAAACGAAAAACGAAAAAGAAGAAAATGAAAAATAATATACAGCTAAAAACCAAAATATTTTTCATTTGGACGGTTGTGTATTAGAAACGAAAGATAGATGAACTCATTGCTATATGGTATTTTGTTGCATCGCTTTGCTTTCTAACTTCGAAACTGATATTTTTTCTTCTAGTGTCAACATGTGGCCAAACGCACTGTTGAACGCATCAATTATACTTTTAATGATAAGATTCTTATATTTTATCTTTTTAACTTTTACTTGTTTCAGTCATTGAACCGCAGCCATCCTGGGGCACCGCATTGAAAACGGTAGTCAAACAAATCGACTCCAGTACTTACACACTTATTCTTATGCCGAAACGCTACTTTACAAAGACGTAAATAAACCAAAGCCGGTTGTCAAGCAGCGAGCTTCACACAAACACGCACAAACACGCACACACACGCACGCATACACACACACACACACACACACACACACACACACACACACACACACACACATCTACACAGTTTCCATCAACCAAAAGCATTGGTTAGCTCGGAGCTATAGTAGAAGACGTTTGCCCTAGGTGCCGCGCAGCAGGACTGAACCCGAATCCATGTGGTTGCAAAGTGAGCATTTTAACTACACAGCTGTGCCTGTCTGACATCGTTCCATCAAGGTGTCTCAGAATTCTTAGTTTAGGTTTCTTGTTAGGAAACTCCGGGGAGATACTGCTATCAATTGTATGTTTTATTTTTTATCGATTCTTGAAGGATGGAAGGAAATGTTGAATCTGATGAGCTTTGAACGCAGGACGTAAAACGAGCGAAACTGAACAAGGCAGGGCAATTATTTATTATTTTTATTTTTCACTGATTCTGTAACGAAGTCAACAAGGTAAATGCTGAGTATTGGTATTGATTAAATCAATTACAGGATCTCATTGAAAATCTGCTAACGTTATAAATCCCCCTCTCCGTATCCCCTCCTCCTCCTCCTCTTCATCATCATCATCATCACTCCTCTTCCTCCCCTTCCCTATCTCCTTCCTCTTTCCCCTCCCCATCTCCTTCCTCCTCCCTACTCCTTCCTCCTCCTCTTCCTCCTCCTTCGCCTCCTCGTCCCCTCCCCTCTTTCTCCGCTTCTTACTCCACCTCCTCCTCTACCAGCTCTTCCTCCTCTTTCCCTCCCCTTCATTCCCCTTCTTTCCCCCCTTCTTCCTCCTCATCATCAGCAACAGTCATGTCGACGTTGTCATCATAGTTGTCACCATCATCAATGTCATCGTGAACGTCGTTTTCGTCATCAGTGTTGTTGTCGTCATCATTATGGCTATCATCACCCTTCTTACGTGTATATGCGAGGAGAATCGGTTAAGCGTTGATCGAAAATGTAAATATTGATGTTACAAAAGCATAGTAAATATATACAAACGCTTCTCGAAGATAAATATTTTCACTAAGCAAATTTCTAACTTTGATTACGAACACCATCACTACCTTCCTGCGATTGTTCCGTTTTACCTGCTATCGCTTTGAGATAGAACCACACTTAAAGAATGCGAGACAACTATAACGCCTGGATATCCTTGATATCATAAATTGTGACAGGAAATCTTAGTTAAACTCTATCATCAAGATGGTTAATTGTAGAGAGAAACACTTCTTTCTCTCGATAGTGTACAAGTTTGACTGATTTCAGTTAAGTGCATTATGATTATGAAACATCCTCCAATTTCTAAATGCACACATTAAATCGTTGAAATATCTGTACCTAAATAACTACCACCACGTTAGCTATGGACAGAGATTAATGTTAAACGATTAACAACATTACTTCGCTATCTGATTCATCCATCAATGCAATCATAACAGTGGACATTTTTACAGGTACTTCATGAATACTGGTACTCACTCTGAGAACATTTACACAGATTGTTAATCATGAAAATTATCATTTCTGATTGATCAGCGGTGAATAGAATTCAAAATTCTGACATATTTTTAATCGCTAAAAGAATTCTCACAAGTTCAGAGTTATCTGAACCATCAATCATGTCTATTCTGTCTGTTTGACTATAAAACATTCTGACACATCCAACGATCTCATACAAAAACGAATTCATGCCTAAAATATCGTCAGTTATCAGCATTGAAAATGGTGACATATTGGCAATCATGAAAATTATATATTCTAATACACATGAGGTCATCTAAATGATCAACTCTGGCATGTCTGATTGTCTGTAAGTTTTAAATTTCTGAAATATCAGTGATCATGAAAATTGTGAAGCTAAGATGAATACGTGGTCTTTGAAGCCGAACATTTTGACATATCCGCAATGAGAAAATTTGCAAAGTCTGGCAGCTTCATGTTATATTGATTAACAATTCTGACTGGACTTCTGATGCTCCAAAATCCTGCATACAAATGCGATCATGATAAATCAGCAATTCCTAACACGTTAATGGTTATCAAAAATAAAAGCTTTTGACATATCTCAGTCAAGAAAATTATAAATGATGAAATATGAAAGGTCTACAGATATCTAAATAATCATTTCTGACAGATATCACTTTATAAAAGTAGATCATTCTAATATAACTGCGATGTTGAAGAAAAAGTTATCAATTATGACGGACCAACACTAATCAAAACAGTAGATTCTTAAATATATAATCGTTAAAAATTGTATGAATCTTAATAGCTCAATTACAATGTAAATCATGGCCGGGAATTTACATATAATAGTCCAGATTTTTATTTAATTTCTCTGTGATAGTGAAACTTGGCAATTTTGAAAGATCTGTAGTTATTCTGATTAAATACTCCTTCGCTGGTTACTTATATTATCAAAATTGACATAACGAAATAACTCGAAACAAAAAAGAAAAAACTGATTAAATTTTGATCAAGAAAATAATAGAATTCTGGAATTCTGTAGTCATCACATTTAGACGTTTTAACATTCGTCCATAAAAAAACTGATCCGAAGAGCGCATAAACAAGATCTGCGTAAACAATATGATATAATGTATAAACAATATAAATTTAACATTTTGTTTTAGTAAATTACCTTTAATGATAAAAGAATTTGATAGACTTGTTCAGTCAAGCTATCAAAGGAAATATCCTTATTCTATTATAATTTCATATACACTTAAGATGCTTCTAGGAATTTTGAATCGTTCTCGTGCTATCATACGTTATCGATCCTGGAATAGTGAAAGGTCAAGTAATGTTCGGCAGTATTTGAACTTAAAATGTAAATGTCTGTAATTAAACATAAACGTAGCAAAACATTTTGTCCTACTCTGTAACGATTCAGCGATGAAGACAGAAATTATTTCTCTTAGTGTTGAACTACGTAGGTCTGCTGTATACCTCCTCACATATGGAGAGTGAAAACTGTAATCCAACAAGCTAATAAATCAATCTTTAGCATTTTAGAACTTAAAGTGAGGCAGAGGAACTCGTTACAGTTTGTCGTCCTATCTGTTTGCGATGCTGATTGTTGTACCATTAAAAAATTTTAAATTTAATTTTAAGATATTATTTTTCACGATGGTGTTTTTGTGCCCAAGCCAACATACTCGAACGTTGACCATCGTTCCTTAAAGAGTGCGAAGGTCATATGTTTATACATTGGTTTTCAGGGTAGTTTTAGCTTCTTGATCAGCAAGGCCGCTGTATAAGTTACCTGATCGTAAATAATACAGATTGTCTTTAGATTAGTAGAATTATCCCCAGATTTAATGTTTCTGTATAAACTAGTGGTTCTCAAGTATTTACTTTGAGAGGGCATTGGGGTTGCATAAGAAGACAAGCATTCCGTTAAGTTAACACAATCCCAATACCTTTCTAATAATTTGATTTATAGTGCCCCTGAGCGATACCTGGTGTTATATTCCATAACATTATGTAACATACCCACCCCAGTGAGAACTCTGGAAATACAATTTTGAGCCAAAGGACAGCAGCCGGAAACATTTGGGAATCACTAGTGAAACTTTTAACATTTCTTTTCCTCTAATGAAGGTTAGATGTTTACATGTATACATTTAATTTGACAGTATTGTAGCTAAAGATCATCATCGTAGCTGAGGGTTAACAAAGGATAGGCTAATTTCAGTTAAGCTGAAACATAATCAAGAAAGATATATAATGTTTACTCAACCATCTGTGGTTTTCCGCTCGGAGAAAATATCTGTAAGTAAAGATACGCGATTACTTCCAAGAGATTTAACATCCTCCTCCGTATTATGAAAAGGTTGTAGTAACTCGACAACAGTTACGCTATTAAACAGCCTCCTCCACCTCCTCCAACTTCTCCTCCTCCTCCTCCTCATCATCATCAGTTGTAACAGCAAGAGCAACGAAAGAGAAAAAGTAGTTTTAGTAACATCAACAATTCATGGTAACTAGGTAGGTAGGTAACAGCATTTCGATATAGATTGTGGCGACGGTAGGGACATTATTGTTCATGCATGTTTAACAAGTATGCGATTCTCAAATTCAAAACCTTCAGCAGACAAATCCTTGCAGTAAACCAGTTATTTCAATAGAAACTAAAAATGATAGGACTAAAACTCTTCCAGTTCCCCAAAGCTAAAGTCGATGTACGGTATCTGCAATTTCTCATACCCCTTCCATTTAGTTTGCTTTCTATTCATCATGACTCTCATATTAAGGTGGCAACAGAGAGTGTTTGAAGAATATGTCGAAACTGAGAAGGAACATCAGCATCAGCATTTGTATCAGTAACGAAGGGCACCCAACAAAATCAACACGGTTTTGGTCACTCAACTGAAACTGTTTCCTTGTTTCTAGCATCTCAAATACTTTATACGACAAAACACCATCTTGATGTATTCATAGAAATATTGATATTGAAGGTAATTTGCAAAATGTTCATACTTGATTTAATAACGTTGTTGAAATCCATTTATATTACAGTCTCAGTTAATATAAGAATTCATATATGAGTAACCATGGTCATTCGGGTAAAATGATGTCTCACAAGTAAACTTTACAGTCATGAACAACATTTTTAGATAATATTTATATTTAATTAGTAGAATCTTTGGTGAAAGCAATCAACGTGTCTTAGAGTTTTCAACTTATAACTGATTATACTTATAAGTTTATCTAATTAACTAAATACTTATATTTGTTGGAGAGAAAGACTTTATAGCATTGTCGTCTAAAAAGTAGTTGACTAACAGTAATTCAGCTTATTTATAGTATAGTGACTATGGATTTGTGGTGCTGCAGTTTTCGCTCTGTACTTTCAATTCACACCTTGTCTAAGATTCTGTGTAATGTACCTCCGGGTAAGAGAAGGAATAATTATGTTTATGTCAAACAGTAACCATTGACAGAATGGATAGAGCAACACATAAAACTCTCTGTAGTATTTACTTGAGGCCCTATATATTTTGAGTTCGAATTCCAACGAGGTCAGTTTTGCTTTTCATCCTTTTTTGTGTGGTTGGTGTGACCGACTGTTTCATTCCTCGATATTTGAACTATTGAACTTATATTTTTTATTTTCTTTTATATATTAATGTAACCAAGTATTTTTTTGTTTTATTCTACATTCAGATATCCTGTTTATCACAACATTCAAATGAAAGAACAAAAGAACTGGATTTTGACAGGTTGGGAAAAACAAAGATAAACAAAATTATGGTCAAATACTGGAAAGAAACAAAAAAAAAAAAACAAAAAAAAACAGGACCATCATTTAATCATAATTCTTTTTATTTCAGTTTGTCTGACCTGACAAAAACCTGTTCCATTTTTAGTTCAAAGTATGAGTGGTTAGCGATAGACAGAGAATCTGGTTGTAAAAATAATTATTTCAGCATGATGAATAATGGATGTAAATGGAAAAGAAAACACGCTCTTTGTTTTTATTGTTAGGAAAATAAAACCACGCGTAAAGAATAGATTAATAATTATGATATTATAGCGTTTTGAATCCGGAAGTTCTTAGTTTAAAACAATCTGTCCAAATTTGCATTGGAACATGATTATTATCATATCATTTATCATGATAGCCCAGCATGTTTGAATCGTAAACTGCATAGCAAAATATAGCGGTTCTCCGGTCATATATTTGGACATACTATTGTTATAAGCAGAGAAGTAGCAGTAGAGAACTTAGAATATTGGATAGAATATGGCATAGTATTTTTTTGACTCCATGCACCCCGAGTTCAACTTACACTGAAGTCAACTTTGCTTTTTATCATTTAAGGGTCGATTAAGAAATACCACCCCCAGAGCGTTGAACTGGTAGAGTTATTAAGGGATCGGATGGGATGTTATGCGGTATCTGTTACAGTTCCGTGCATTGTACGCTCAAATCCTGCCCCGTAACTAAAGGAAGAAAAAAAATAAAAACGAAAACGTTTTCTCGATCGATTGCCACCACCACTGTTGTATGAAATTCTTGGAACGATTAAAGTATGAATGTCTCTATGATAGCAATAGCAGAGTGCTACAACTGATAAGATGAGATAGAGAACTCGAGATCAGTCAAATACGTGTTTGTTATTGCTTAGCTTCAGAACAACGGTGATATTGGAGGCTAAACCATCCAGTTTTTCATTAAAACTAGTTTTTAAGGGGCTCCGAATCCCTGTGTGTTCTTTAAGATAAGAAGATACGATTCATAGAGATTTCCCTTTAACCCTGAGATCTATTTTCAATGCCAAGAAATATATGTAATATATGGATATAATTTAATGTGTGAGGTGTGGTTGAAAAAGACACCAACCGCTCTACTTCTAACAGCAAGGCCGAACTGGTGACCAAAATTGGAGGTGTTGGAAGTTCTTCCCACAGACACAATGAAGAAGCATGCGCCAGGTTTGAGAGCTGTCTCGAGGGTGTGATATAAACTGAGAGCTATAAACTGTTAAATTCAATATATATACACACACACACACACACACACACACACACACACACACACACACACACACACACACACACACACACACACACACACATATATATATATATATATATATATATATATATATACATATATATATATACATATATATATACCTTCTGCATACCTTCACTGTCGCTTTTTTCTGCTATTCTGGTGATGATTTTTTTGAATTAGCTTACCAATTATTTTTGTTGGTAGTTAATTTATAATATATTGATATATATATATATATATATATATGGATGTATATATATATATATATATATATATATATATATATATATGGATGTATATATATATATATATATATATATATATATATATATATATATATATATATATATATGGATGTATATATATATATATATATATATATATATATATCTGAGGGTCAGCTTTTCCTTTATACACGTTTCATTAAAAACACGACTATGTTCGTGTTTTACTTTTTTTATTAGAGGTTTTTCATATTTTCTGTTAAATTCAAGCCATAATCTAGTTGATATTTTTGATTTTGTAAAATACTTTTATTTTTGAATGGAATATTATGGTTTCTTTTCCTTTTAAGCTAACTGTCAAATTTAGCCCCAACATTCTGTACACACAGCCCTAGTCTGGGATTGAACTCAGCATATTTATTTCTAATACACGATTTTAACATTTCCAACCATTAAAGCATAGTTTATAGGGAAAATAATCGTGGACTTCTGTTAAGCTGTTTTAATAGTTTATCTCATGGCCTCCTTCATTCACTAGCATCTGAAATTATTGCACTAAGATTATTGAATACTCTTTGTCTTTGTGTAAGAGCGAATTCACCATAAAAAAGCTCCCATTAACTGGTTACAGCTTGTCTATTTGTCAATTTATCTAGTTTCTTACTGAGCAATCCAATATTCGCGGCAAATTTATTTTCCGTTTATCAAACCGAATGCTGTTTTAGACACAGTAATTCCAAGACATCGTCTGAATTCATTGCCTACTAAATCTAAAGTGTAGATGGAAGAACGAAGACATAGTTATGCAGTTGTTCACATCAGAGCAATTTTAAATACCCGTAAAGTTTAATCATAGCGTTTCAACACCGAAAAGAGTTTCGACTTATAAGTTTGGTAAAGCAAAAAATATATGGATCTGCGCCGGTTTCGAAGAGGAGTTTTGTAGTTGGTCGAATAAGTGAGCTACCTACTCATTCAATTATAGTGTAAGTCTCCTTCTTCAATCCTTTGCTCCCTATGGAATATAGGCCATTGGCAACTTTTCTCCGCTTTTCTCGATTCTGGGTTCTAGTTTCTGCTTCTTTCCATTGGGATCCCTGCTTTTTTGGTATCCCGCCTTCTCTGATGGAAGGCTTTTCTTTCCCACATCTTGTTGGTGTTTGTATTGTTGTCAAAGCTTCGGTGGCTTTGCTTTTATTCTAAAAAGCAGTGCTTGTCTCACGCAAAACAATTTTATCTCTCGCTAGATGTGACTCATGTTAGTCTGGCTCCGAACCTTTGATCTTCCCAGCATAGCTCCTAGGGTCATTGAAGCACGCAAGTCACTACCACATCGCAGCAGGGATTGGATCTTGTGCTGGTTATAGTGGAAGGGGCTGAGTGTTAATATTCAATAAAATAAGGACCAGCACTGGAGCCGATATAATCTAGACCCCTCTCCACAAATTTCAGGTCTTATGCCTTCAGTTGAAAGGATTATTAAAAAATAGGAAGGTGGTGAGTTGGCAGAACCGTGAGCACGCCGGACAAAATATTTAGCGACATTTCATCCGTCTTTACGTTCTGAGTTCAAATTCAGCCGAAGTCGACTTTGCCTTTCATCCTTGTGATCTTGGTTCGATGTAAAACTGTTAGTCAGAAAAATATGTAAGACGGTGTGATGGCAATATCATTAACGCACCGGATAAAATGGTTAGCGGTATTTACGAGTAGTCCGGCTCTTTACGTTCTGATTTCAAATCCCACCGAGGCCAACATTGCCTTTCACCTTTTTATCTGATAAAAGTGAAGTACTAGGGACGATGCAATCGACTTGTCCTTCCCCTGAAGATTGCTGGTTTAGCGTCAAAAATGATAAAAAATTATTTTAAAAAATGTCATGAAAATTATTAAGTATTGACAATAAATATTCATCATAAATGTGACTAAACTATTACAAAACGTATGAATGAACATCAGAATATGTTGTTGTCATTGTTTAACTCCAGGTCAGCTGTGGTCAGCCAGTCGCTTTTTTTTTCTGTACTAAAAATCCCGCTCTATACTATCACCTTTTTGGAAGACAGTGAGTTGGAATTTGAGAGAGATTTGATTGCTATTTCTTTTTAGTAGATTGAATAATACCGATGTCCTCATTAAATTCTCATTGCTTGCAATTCGCAATTTAAATTTAGTCTGATACGGAAGGTTAATGTCCGAAATATTTTACACCATACCCTATTGGAAGATTAATGTTGTCGGATAAGGTTAATGCAACTGTGTTATAATATTTGATGAAAGGGCAGAGAAAAGGCAGAATCGTTATGACGTCGGCTATTTACAGTTCGTGTTCAAATGCCACTAACGGGATTAACTTTACATTTTATCTTTCGGGGTCGATAAAATAAAGTACCAGTCAAGTAACAAGGTCGATGACATCTGTTAAATGTTATCGTCTCAAAATTGCTATTCCTGAGTCTGCATAAGGTCGGTGAATTGGCTGAATCTTTAGAGCTCCGGAAAAATGACATGCAGTATTTGTTCTAGTGCCTGATAATCCAAGTTTGAAGCCCACTGAAGCCATCTCTGTCTTTCAACCAGTGAAGTACTGAGGTTGATTTAATCGACTCATCCTCTCCCCATAAATTTCTAGTCTGGTACTTATATCAGAAACGGCTAGCCATCACATAGCCCACCGAGGGCTGGCAAATACAAGTAAGGAGTAAGTTTCAGACGGATTCAAATGAATGTGAAGTACTGTGGTAATGCACAGTGGCTCAGTGGTTAGAGTGTCGGGCTCACAATGAAGAGGTAGTAACTTCGATTCCCGGACTGGGCTGCGCATTTTGTTCTTGAGCAAGACACTTTATTTCACGTTGCTCCAGTTCACTCAGCTGTAGAAATGAGTTGCGATGTCACTGGTGCTAAACTGCATCAGCTTTTGCCTTTCCTTTGGATAACATCGGTAGCATGGAGTGGGGAGGCTGGTATGCATGAGCGACTGCTGGTCTTCCATAAACAACCTTGCCCAGACTTGTGCCTCGGAAGGTAACTTTATAAGTGCAAGCCCATGGTAATTCATGAGCGAAGGGAGTCTTCCCTTCTTCTCACTCTGGTAATGAATGCTGTCTTGAGAGAAGTTGCATGGTGAACATAATCATAAATAGAAAACTCGTAGCTATGGTTATTGTCAGAATCACCTTATTTAAATTTATCATAGCCGAGACATATACTCATCAAGTTAGCATTGGGTACGTTAAGCAGATATGTGTAAATAGAGTCAATGACCTAACGTTTGCGTGTAAAAAGAACATAATAAATATCTGCAGTCTATGAATTGGTAAAACAAAACAGGAATAAATTGGTTTACTTTAAGACATTCATTTTTCGTGATGGTAAACTTAATTATTTCCCTTTTAAATTGTTTATACTCACTAATTGCCGGAGCAGACTGAAGCAATTTTCTTCGTATCCTGCTGTGTACTTTATGAATCAACAGATTTAAGCTCTGTAAATATGATTATGCTCGCAGTGAGGAAAGTTTGACCTTAAATCACAAGCTAGAGAAGAGGAAAAGAGTGCGCGTGTGTGTGTGTGTGTGAGAGAGAGAGAGAGAGAGAGAGAGAGAGAGAGAGAGAGAGAGAGAGAGAGAGAGAGAGAGAGAGAGAGAGAGGGAGAGAGAGAGAGAGAGAGGGAGAGAGAAAGGGAGAGGAAGAGAAAGAACGGAGAGAGAGTATATAACAATTGTATATAACAACTGTGGAGGCGCAATGGCCCAGTGGTTAGGGCAGCGGATTCGCGGTCATAGGATCGCGGTTTCGATTCCCAGACCAGGCGTTGTGAGTGTTTATTGAGCGAAAACACCTAAAGCTCCACAATGCTCCGGCAGGGGATGCTGGCGAACCCTGCTGTACTCTTTCACCACAACTTTCTCTCACTCTTACTTCCTGTTTTTGTTGTACCTGTAATTCAAAGGGTCAGCCTTGTCACACTGTGTCACGCTGAATATCCCCGAGAACTACGTTAAGGGTACATGTGTCTGTGGAGTGCTCAGCCACTTGCACGTTAATTTCACGAGCAGGCTGTTCTGTTGATCGGATCAACTGGAACCCTCGACGTCTTAAGCGACGGAGTGCCAACAACAATAATAACTGTACAAGATGTTTTCTCTTGTTTTCATATACTGACACTAGGACCCAAATTTTAGAAGGAGTTGCAGTCAGTTATATCGATGACCATATCTGACTGGCAGTTTGTTTTATCAAAGCGCAAAGATGACCTCGGCAGAATATAAACTCAAAATGTAAAAAGATCGTTATTAAATGCCGCAAGACATTTTTGTCAGACGCCCACACAGTCCAGCCAGTCTACCATCTATTTTCAAATTTTGGCACAAGGTCAGCAGTTTCGGGGCAGGAGTTAAGTCGATTACATTGACCCCTGTGCTCAACTGGTACTTATTTTATCGACCCCGAAAAGATGATAGGCAAAATCAACCCCGGTGGTATTTGAACTCAGAACATAAAGAGAGGAAATGCACGGCGTGCTAACGATTCGGTCAGCTCACCGTCATCATAATAATGATTTTTACGTTCTGAGTTCAAATTTTACTGGGGACAATGAAAAGATACCGGTCATGTTCTGGTATCAATAAAATCCTTTTACTTCTCTTACCTATATGTCTGAAAGAGAGCCAGCCGTCACCCGCGCACGAGTATGACTCAGTAACATACAGGGTGTCCACAAAGTCTGGGTACATGGGGATTAACACATACTTTAAAAAATTATAATTTCTTATATTTAATTGTTTATGTTATGATTTTATTTAGTCCATGTACCCAGACCTTGTGGACACCCTGTATATCATGCTTTCGTTAATTGTTTTAGATGTCTTTGTAGTTGTGAGAAGACAGACACATTCTCAACTCTCCTATCCTTTGATCCAGCGGAACATCCAGGATGCGATGGATGGAGGGAGAGAGATTTGCAATAGCCATCAGGTGATACTAATCTCCAGCCAGTAAACTCTAGTCATGCGAAGCAATGTGCCACGCTCAAGGATAACGCGTATCGCCCGTTCAAGGAATAAAAACCAGGTGCAGGCGGGGCATTGTGGTAAGAAGCTTGCTTCTTAACCACTTGGTTCCAGGTTCAGTCTCATTGCGTCGCACCTTGGGCAAGTGTCTTCTACTATAGTCTCAGATTGACCAAAGCCTTGTGAATGGGATTTGGTAGACGGAAACATAAAGAAGCCCGTCGTATATATATATATATATATATATATATATATATATATATATATATATATATGTGTGTGTGTGTGTGTGTGTGTGTGTGTGTGTGCGCGTGTGTGTGTGTGCGCGTGTGTGTGTGTATGCCCATGTTTCTCACCCACCATCGCTTGACAACCTGCGCTAGTGTGTTTACGTCCCCGTAGCCTAGCGATTCGGCAAAAGAGACTGATAGAATAAGTACTAGGCTTCTAAGAAAATAATCCTAGGGTCGATTTATTCGACTAAAACTTTTCAAGGTGGTGTCCCAGCATGGCTGCAATCAACTGACTGAAACAAGAAAAATGTAGTAGATAAAATATTATGGTCGTGGACAAGCGCACAAACCGCGAGGACACTCACCCTCATACACACACACACACACACACACACACACACACACACACACACACACACACACACACACACACACACACACACGCTCATGTATGGAAATATTTATGTTTAATCATCCATATTTGCATATATTTGTTTATAATGATGGCTTTAATAAGATTTGCTTGAGCTATCATCTAAATAAATATTTCCGCGAAACTTCAAGTATCGGGGTATTGCCTTAAATTGGAATTCTCTCAGCTTGTAATAACAGAATATAAATCAGTACACACATACACACAAACACAAACACATTTACGTGTATTCTGTTTCACACACACACGCATATTAGAGGATTTTGCACAGTGTCTGTCTATCATTTCACCCAATGCATGGTCGGCGTCCAGCCATGGTAAAGGACACTTTTCATGGTGCCTCGCATTACGATTAGACTCCCAACCACATGATTTGAACGTCAACTGTCATTTCTACATCTATAAAAAACAAACAGTTTCTCAGAATTGTTTCGTTCATGTTAAGTAGACATTTGTATTATATTCTTTGCTATCTATTTTTATAGTCCTTCTGTAGATATTTTATAACTGTTTATTAGTTAATGGAAGATCCCTATCTCCCTGTCTTCATGGTTATTGATATTTCTCAGTAGTTATTATTTTCTTTGTTCATGTATCTAGTCTCGTTTATTCTCACTTGGCTGCCTATAGAGAATTTTATCTCTGATTAGTTATTACTAGAGCCATAAGAGCATTGATACATATTACCTTAATTTTAGTATTGATCTAATGTGTCCATAAATTCCTTCCGAATATTTCTTTCTTTCGTGTGTTTTGTAAATTATCTAATTCATTAGTTTGGGAAGTATTTGTCTGTCTTTAATCTAATTGCCCAAACGTTATTTCTTATCTAATGTGATATTGGTGTTTATCACTTTTCCTCTCCTGGAGGTTGCTTGGACGCCTTTTTCCAATCCATGTTCAAACTTATTTCCCAAGTGAATATGTACAACGTATGAAACAAGATTTCCTGACGTTTCCATATGCGACTTACAACATAGTAATGTTTCAAAATAAAGATGTTTGACTATCATCCCACAGTAGGTTTATCTGTAATTAATCTTTTAATATGGTGGTTACAGATATTAGCATCAGAAAGATACCAAATGGAGAGAGATAGTGTGTGTGTTTGAGAGAGAGAGAGAGAGAGAGAGAGAGAGAGAGAGAGAGAGAGAGAGAGAGAGAGAGAGACAGACAGATAAAGAAAGGAAAAAAGAGCTTATCAATTACTTATCGGTTTGGGGATTTTTTTAAATGTTAACTCTTTCGTTTCGATCTGTAAAATTATGTTTTTACTTCACATACGCAGTTAACTATGATGTAGCCGTGCTCACGGATGATGCTTTCAGAAACCTCTATCAAGGAACATCTTCAAAACTCTTCTGATAATGAAACCAATCGAATTCTTGCATCCTTCCTATTACTTGTACAGACCTTAGTTATAGTTAGTTTCCCTTATAGCCACATGAAACTTATGCGGTACAATTCTCTTATAACTTCTAGAACTACATGTTTTTTTTTTCCATGTCAGTTAATTTTCTCAAGGTGGCATATATAATAACCTTTGCAATAATAAGGTTGATAATGTTATAATGCTTTGTACATTCTTTTCTACTCAAGGTACAAGCCCGAAATTTTTTTTTTGGGGGGGGGGAGTAGTCGATTAACTCGACCCAGTACGCAACTGGTGCTTAATTTATCGACTCCAAAGGGATGAAAGGCAAAGCCGACCTCGGCGGAATTTGAATTCAGAAGGTACAGACAGACGAAATACTGCTAAGAATTTCGCCCGGCGTGCTAACGTTTCTGCCAGCTCACCGCCTTTAATATTCTTTTCAACTCCAGGCACAAGGTCCGAAATTTTTGGGGAGAGGGGCCAATCAATTAGATCGACTCAATACGCAACTGGTACTTAAGTTATCGACCCCGAAGGGATGAATGGTAAAGTCGACCTCGGCGGAATTTGAACTCAGAACGTAAAGGCAGATAAAATACCTATTTCGTTATTGCCCACAAGGGGCTAAACATAGAGGGAACAAACAAGAACAGACGAACGGATTAAGTCCATTACATCGACCCCAGTGCGTAACTGGTACTTAATTTATCGACCCCGCAGGGATGAATGGTAAAGTCGACCTCGGCGGAATTTGAACTCAGAACGTAAAGACAGATAAAATACCGCTATGCATTTCGCCCGGCGTGCCAACGTTTCTGCCGGCTCGTCGCCTTATAATGCTTTGTATATCGTATGTACAAGTTATAGATCTGTAATTCTGGTGTTTTCTGTTTCGTCAATCTTGAGGATCGATTCCCCATCTGTAGACTATTCGGGCTTTTTTCATTAAATTGTCAAATATTTGAAAGTACTTCATTTGGTAATTATTAGATATTTTAATCAAAAATTCAGGACATTGTCCTTTCTGGGTGCATTCCAGTTGTTTGCATTCTGGAATATCTAAGCTACATCTTAGTGTGTTATTGATTTCTACGATTTTTCTGTTGTTTTTATTGTTTGGAAAATACTCATATCGCAACATTTTCTCTTAACTAATTCTAAATATCAACCGCCTATTTGCTGGTTGTGGAGGCACAATGGCCCAGTGGTTAGGGCAGCGGACTCGCGGTCGTAGGATCGCGGTTTCGATTCCCAGACCGGGCGTTGTGAGTGTTTACTGAGCGAAAACACTTAAAGCTCCACGAGGCTCCGGCAGGGGGTTTGTGGCGAACCCTGCTGTACTCTTTCACCACAACTTTCTCTCACTCTTTCTTCCTGTTTCTGTTGTACCTGTAATTCAAAGGGCCAGCCTTGTCACACTGTGTCACGCTGAATATCCCCGAGAACTACGGTAAGGGTACACGTGTCTGTGGAGTGCTCAGCCACTTGCACGTTAATTTCACGAGCAGGCTGTTCTGTTGATCGGATCAACTGGAATCCTCGTCGTCGTAACCGATGGAGTGCCAACATTTTCTGGTTACGCGGACGCACTTTCTGTTTTATTTTATTTACTTTTTAGTAGAACCATTTTGAGTTGAAAATGGACCTGTTTTCTCTCAAGAAATGTATTTTATAACGATGAATTTGTTGCGATTTAGAGACGACAACTAGTTTTTAGGTGCTCTTTGAATTTGGGTACTTCTCGTTTTATTATGTTATATTGCTGTTATAATATATCTGTAAATAAACTTAAATACTATTGATCATATAAAAAATAAATAACTTAGGAGATATAAGACGTAATTTTAAATAAAATTGGTGGTATAAATATTTCACGTGTAAGATGGGAGTTTCTGTCTATACAGTGTGGAAAAAGAAAAAAGAAAGCATATTATGCTATATATCAATTAAATTTAGCACCGTGGAGTGATGTGGAGGTGGGCAATGTCTTGTCTGCAATAGTAGCTGAATTGTCTGATCAATCGTTTCACTTCTCTTAATAGTCGTACACAAGAGATAACTAATAGTGTGAAGAAAGATTAGCTCTGTCTGGCAAAATTACTTTTGATACACTTCGTGGAGACTAAGCCTGACAAGCGATTTAAGTTTGAGCAGAGATTATCGGCAAGTATTTCTATACCCACACGCTACAAGCATGAAAATATTTTCTCAACAACACGCAACAGCTATAAATTACGACGCGAACAGTTTTCTCTCAATTTTATCTCGCGTTACTCTAATGGTCTCTGTTTATTTTAAACTAGCTATCTGCATACCCGCAGATAGCTAGAGCCATCTAACACACACACCCGTTCCATTTTCTTAACCGCTACTCCCGCTATTCCAGATCGCATGAATAAATCAATATCCTTTACGTGGCGGATCTACACTTCTATAATGATTGGAATTGTAATATTCGACTCCCCACTTAATTCATATTTACATGGTTACACCCGTATTAGAATATACGTTTCTATGAGTTCTTTCCTCTTTCAGACCCCAGTTGAAAACAATATATAATCATATGCTCCGTCATTTTTCCCCTTTATAAAATCAACAAATAACGATTGTAAACTTTGTTGACATACATACAGTGTTAGTCATTGGATTTAAATGGGAGAGTGCAAAGGTGACTTCCTGTTGCTATCTTTCGATCATTTTTTTTATCTTGTAGATAAAAACAAATTTACATTCATACCAATAATAGTTGGAGCGCTTGGTTTTGTAAGTAAATGGCTAACTTTCATTCTAGATAAGCTTGGATTTTCAGAAAAAGAAACCGACCAACTGATTCGCACCTTACAAATACAGTCTGTAAGCGGAACAGTAAAAATATGCAAGACCTTTCTCACATTTAAGATGTGACATTGTTTTTGTTATCTAAGATGGAGCTTTGTATCTTTCTTAGAAACCAGCTCTTTCAAATGAAGAATTTAAATGATTAAATACAGAACACACACACACACACACACACACACACACACACACACACACTTGGATTTAACTGCTTATAGCAATATAGTTTGGCTACTGAGAATAAGAAAAAACTCAAATTGCGCCATCTACACCAACAACTACATGAACACATACGCAAATTCTCTGAAATGATATCCAGCATCACATCAGCCATTGAACATACATACCGAAGAACAACCGCAGCTATTGACCGATGCTACCACCACTGCGTTGACCAAGAGAAGAATCGCCTCAAACTTCAATTCCAGTGGCTTTGTATCGAATACCGACACAACTCAACCTTTTACACCGACACAAATGAACAGGACACGTCCACCGAACGCGATAACACTAACACCGAGGACGCCAGCACACCATCAGCAACGAAATCCCTACCTAGTCACAGACTTGAGTGGGTCACTCTCACATGAAGAACTAGAACTTCCCAGTCTGGGCCCTAAATTTATCTTGAGCCAACAGCCGAATGAAAAATTCTTATTCGACCTGGAAGCCAACTTTTGTCGAACAGCCTACCAACTCAAATGGCTATCGGTGATAAAGAAGAAGAACAACAGCACACTCGGCAAATTTCTCACGTACCAACTAGACAACCCACTCCACCCACTCTAACCAACCAAGAACTCAACCACCAACTATCCAGATTGAAACAGTCTGTCTCCAACATCTTAAGGAAGGAATCGAAAATGACTCCAAACTTAACCAAGGCACAACATAAAACACTGACTAAACTAAAAAAAACAGGAGGAGTTTGAGATAGGTTTAATAAATATTCTATGCATAATTCTATATAAATATTGTCGATATTTGTATTTTCTGAAGCATTTGAACAGATCAGGTTGAAATAATATTTCAATCGCGTCTGTAATTAAACATGACATAACAGCAGAAACCCCACAATCTAGAAAGAATGATTCCCTTCATGCTGTAATGAAAGAACAGCATGATTTTAATAAACTCATTTTAGAAACGACAGCTCAATAAAAAATACAGCAATAGAAACAAAGTAACTTTAATTTACTGTGCAATCTTATTTGTTGACTGTAATACAGTAACTGTTCAACCTTAAGCCAGCAATCAACAAATTTAATTGTGGAATTTATATAAAATAAAATTATGTTATTGTTATAAAATACCCAAGTCACATTGTTTATCATGACAGTGACCTAACCATCTGATCATAGGTTGAAAGCTCAATGAAAGGATTGTGTGTGTGTGTGTGTGTTTATGTGTGTGTATACATACATTTATACACACACATACGCATATATATATATATATATATATATATATATATATATATATATATATATATATATATATATACATATATATATATCTGTATATATATATATATATTTCTCAGATATATCCTACTATATAGAGATTTGGAAGTTAATATACACAACTTGTAATAGAGAACTAGTGCAATAATAAACGGGACACGAATGATATAAAAATTTGGGATGATTTGCTCCCCACCCGCTCTGTCTCTCCCTCTCTCTCTCTCACACTCTTCTCTTGGCATTGCTCTCTTTCACTCAGACCCGAGTTTTGCCTGGAAGTTATTTTCCCTCTGCAGTAATGGATGAATTTATCTTATCAATATGTGAACTTTCATTTGCTCGGCCTGCAAGAGATAGTCGCTAAATCTCACTCAAATCGCAGCCTGCTTTGTTAGAAAGGGCTAGCATACTATGGGTGTGTATATAGGTACAATGTGCTTTGGAAAAAATCTGGAAAATTATGACTAGTAGAGCTCTGTTTATATGTTTACTCGACGAAAACTAATTTGATGATAAATAACAACACACTATTACCACCAAACGGTTGTTGGTGGAGATATAAACGTTTTCAAAATGGCAACTTGAATTCGTCGAGGCGGCGTATCACAGTGGTAATTACACCAAAAACATTCAAAAATAGGTGCGGGATTCAGTTACACAGCGTTTCTCCAGGATTAGCTACATTTTTTATTGCACCAGCAGTTTTTCGAATCTCTATGAATGCATAAAAAAATAAATAAAATAAAATGTCAAATTACGATTGCACGTTTGTCATTTCAGTGAGGCAACGCCCAATTTCAATTTAGATATTTATTATTTGTATTGATTTCAGAAATAAAATGCCCGATTTAATAAAATATTAATAGTTCAGGCTGGGTCAAGATTCAAGTGTTTGTTACATGCTGCTGGGAATGTATTAATTTCTCAGACAAGACCTTTAGCGCAGCTTGTTTTTTTCTCTATCCTTGTCAAAAAGAAAATTTCCTGATGTCTTGAACCATTAATAAATTATTTTTAGTTATGATATTGCAGTTGAAATGGAGAGGAAGAATTCTATGAATTGATAACGATCCATATTTCTCTCTGAAGTGTCTGTTGATGGTGTCTTGTTGCTAACGCTACAACGTACATATGGTTCAGGGATGTAGCGTTCAGTGACCCATTTTGTTAAGTGGTAAATAGGTAGTTGCTGTTTTATAGACTGCGGAGAGAAAAACAAGGAAGCCTCTACGCGATTGGCACGGACTACTAAAATAGCGGAGAAGCCTCTTTCAAATTACATTGAAGTTTATTAAAATGAAAGGAAGAACACATTACATAACGTAGTCAAGGCTACAATGAGCATTAAAAAATAAGGGGGAAGGTCTCGATTGGAATGCCTTTGATAAAAAATCTTTCAGTTAGGGCCGATGAAGGGTTAAACATCATCTGTAAACTCGAGTGAAGATACTCTATTTCGTCGCTTGACTTTCTAATAATAGTAGCCAAATCTCCCTGAAATCATATGATACGGTTGGAAGACATATAATTTAAGTTCGTTCAAGATGTAATGTTATAAAAAAAAAAATGAGTTGGTTACAATTGGAGTGCATTTTCTGGATCAGGTATGACATGGAGCTAAATGATACAACAATCACTGAAATAAGCAAAAAAAATTAAAGAAATTTGGTCAATATTTTGTTCATCCGCGGCGTTATTGAGTTTAGTTCCTTTTGATGGCCTGCATAATTTGATCATAGCTTTTGAAATGCTGAGCATGCAATATACTGAATATCGTTATATCTGCAAGATGCGTTTTCAATGCTTATGTACATAGGCGCAGGAGTGGCTGTTTGGTAAGTAGCATGCCTACCAACCACGCGGTTTCGGTTTCAGTCCCAATGCATGGTATCTTGGGCAAGTGTCTTTTGCTATAGCCTTGCGCCGACCAAAACCTTGTGAGTGGATTTGGTCGAGGAAACTGAAAGAAGCCCGTCGTATATATATATATATATATATATATATATATATATATATATATATATATATATATATATATATATATATATGTATGTATATATATATGTTTGTGTGTGTTTGTCCCCTCCCCAACATCGCTTGACAACCGATGGTGGTGCGTTTACGTTCCCGTAACTTAGCGATTCGGCAAAACCTTCTGATAAAATAAGTAGTAGGCTTATATATATATATATATATACATACATACAAGTATTCCTTCAGTTTAAAGTTGTTTTTATTATAACTCGACATAAAACAAACAATACACACGCACACACACAAACGCTCATTCACATGCACACACACACACACACACAAACGCTCATTCACATGCACACACACACTTTATGTATGCATAAATATATGCCTATGCATATTTGTGAGTGTGCGTATATATAATAAAAAGAAAACTGAACGTTTTATTCTCAATGCAATCGACTTCATACTCAAAACGTCTATCAACCCAGATTTTAAGAACCTATAAAAGATTCTCTAAAAATAACATACTGTAAATTGGTCTATGGGATCTTTGCCCGGGGTTAAAGGTATCGGTGCCTACACAACAAAATAATATATATATGTATAACTATACCCGTATACGTATTCATACATACATACATGCCTACATACATAGAGACACACATACACGTACATACATACATACATACATACATACATACATACATACATACATACATACATACATACATC
>NC_142937.1:6079452-6094452 GCF_046866305.1 Octopus bimaculoides | reverse complement strand
AAATTGATATTAATCAATTAAAACCAGTGGTCTAGCATATTAAAAAAATCCGAAGATTAAAATTATATTACATACAAAAATAAGAGGAGTGACAAGCAAAAGTGGACTCCTATATGCTAGAAATAGATGCCGATTCATCCAACCACGAAAAAATATGTTCTCAGTAAAAATTTAGCGACACAACAGACTGTAAAAGGGCAAGACAAATGACAAAATACTAAAAAAAAACTCATTAAGCTATGTACTATAGTTTCACCTGTTAAAATTTACATAAGTAAATATCTGCAGGATCATCAGCGTAGTCTGTCGATTTATAAAATATAATTTCCAGAACTAGACACAAGACGTCTACCCGAAAGGGAGCACGTGTAGAGTTCTACATATTACATTCAGTGTATCTCTTCAAATGTCTTCAATCTGGCGCGCTAAGTCCGGAAATAACTCTGCAGTTAATAAATTTTTGCAGCTAATTTAGCGGTTTGAGAACATCATTATTTAAAATTTATTAATAAATTATTTAAACGAGGACCCGAGTCAGAAAGTGCGTTATTGAATTGACGGAAATATAATATCGTGACATTTGTATGAAAATTTGTACTACAGCAGAAGTCAAAGCGGTGTATAGAAAAGAAAGATAAGGAACTATGATCATGACGAGGACGGTAATAATAACGACGATAATGATGGTGATGATGATGATTCTAACAATGTGGAGGTTAATGATAAAGATCATGTTAACGACGACGACTAGTAACCAACAAAGCAGAAAAGAAGTCTTGCTGACCACAAAACAAGTTATAATATACAAAACAGATAGAATAGCAATGGGTTCTTCCGTAGGACCAACGTTTGCCACAAACTATCTCGCTACAATAGAAAACAAAATAATATCTTTATACAAACATAATACACACTAGATGTTAATACATAGTCAATATACCAGTGGTAATGGACACATCAGAGGATATTGCGAAGAAGAAGAAGGACCTAGAAAACAAATAAATACTAAGTTTTAACATCCAAAGCAATTTGAACTAAAACACTACCCATAAACAGTCACAATAAAAGCAATGGATAGATTATGGCAGATCACATAAAAAAACACAAACTAATGCCTCTGGAAATAGCGAATGCTCACATAACTATAAAAATGTCATTGCTTTACATTCTTTTTCAGAAATGAAACATTAGACAAATATACAAAATAGATAAATACTGGTGGGAAAATCTGTAACCACACAAGCTGCTCAAGAGGAAAGAGCAACAGGGAAGACTAACCATTCTATATCGTAAAGATGAGGCTGAGATAGCTTGAAAAATAAATCCCTTATTAAAAAGGGATTAAATTTGTACATGGTCATGCTTTAAATACCGTACATTCACACACACACACACACACGCACACAGATTTCTTTTAATATTTGAGTGCTGTAAGTACGGGATGGTTTCATACAAAGATTTCAATTCTTCAATTGTACTTGGAGTAATACTGATTTTAAGGTCTCAATTTTAAGAGTCTCGAAGTGGATACAACTATAAATAATAGCATTAATATATTAGGTTGAAAATGTTTGGATGTAAAATGTTCGAAGGCTACTTGCGTGACTAGAACCATTGTTTTTTTTATATCCACATCATATCTAATTATCTTTTACGAACATTTGAATAACACACAAACACACACACACACACAATTCAAATGTCACTAATTCTGCAAATACTGACTCGGTAGCTGTCACAATTGCCAGTATGCAATAATTTTGTTCAAACATAAATAATTCTTAGAGCTCGTTCAGGTTTTAATTTCGTCATTATCTTTCTGTACAAACATAGTATTTGCAGCGTTAAGAATTATTAGCAATAGGCGTTATAAGGTAAACATATTTTTTTTGTTTCGAAGGACAAAACGCTTGCGGTAGAAACATTTCCATAATAGGATTAAAAAGAATAATTTATGTGTCTGGCTGTTGTAAATTTAAAAGAGATGTGCGGCCATTGCCATAATAAATAATTCTTTTAATATCGTTACACTTTCGTTAACAGTAGAACGTTCAACCGAATCAAAATGACACATTAAATTAGGTATTTCGAAGCGGAACACGGATGGTCACAGTTGGAACGATGTTCAACTCAAGCTGTTCTAGAGTTAAAGTATTAAGAATAGGTCGTTCTATTTTCCCTTTTATTCGATATATTCATAACCAGAAAGATTTTGGCACTTTTTACATGATAACCTCACTGGAAGAATGGTAGCATCCAAGACATTTTTTTACCTGCCCTCTGTTATTGGTAGTGGAAATTTAGAAAGAAAGAGTAAATACAGGGTTGATGCAGCAAGAACGTGGACCAAGCTACGACTTTACATCTAACCGGGATATATTGTTTCAATGCTTGCAACGACGATGGACTTGTTTAGAAAACACCCACGGAAACAAAGTTGCAAGTTTCAGAAGTCAACGTGGAAGTGTTTCGCCGTAGCCTGAACTACTAATAACAGAAACCAACATTTCTCTCAAATCACATCCTATCATATTGAAAAAGCAAGTCTACATTGACTAATGAAGACCTAGATATATTATGCCTGAATAAACATATAGAATGTCATTGTTCATGTGTTTTATCTAGCAATAGAAGTACAAGGCTTAAAAATAAGTTTCAGAATTGCTGTATATTTCAAAGATAGGACAAACAAATAAGAGCAATTAACTGTCATTAGAATATTCGTGAGTTAAGGAAAAGAATCAGAAAGTATTCAGAAAAGGAAACACCATGGTGGTTGTACGTCAAACTCCAACAATATTTGTAATTAAAACTGTTTAAGAATGTGCTATCAAGTATCAGTTATCTGATGTTTAAGATAGCCAGCAACTGCAGTAGTAGCAACAGCAATTGTAGTAATGGAGTTGGTGTTTGGTGAAGATATTAGTAATATTTGCTGTAATAGTTCAAAAGCAATGTACCGATACTGGTAATGTTAGTAATGAGATTACGACGGCGAGCTGGCAGAATTGTTAGCACGCCATGCAAAAAACTTAGCGGCATTTCCTTCATCTTTCACGTTCTGAGTTCAAATTTCGCCGAAGTCAACTCCTTTTGGGGTCGATGAAATCGACTTGTTACTTCTCCCAAACATGCTGGTCTTGAGTCAAAATTTGGAATCAATGTGATGGAAAAGGTGTAATTATATATATATATATATATATATATATATATACATACACACATGTGTGTGTGTGGATATATTTCTTCTAACGGCCAGTGGGAAGATTTGAATTGAGCTGCAATTTATAATAATCATTTCCAAATCATAAGTATACAGAAAGATTCTTATATCAAGCGGTTTAGAGAGAAATTTCGCATCGACAATAGCCAACTATTGGCAGATATTACAGCAGAGGGAATTGAAATGAAAAACTCACTGATTCTATAGTCGTATTGCTGCATATAGTAATAAATTTTATACTGTTCTGTGGTACGTAGTCAGACTTAGCTATTGAAAACGCTCGGAACTTTGAAAGGTAGCCAGCACTGCTTTATTTTGAGCATTTCTGCAAATTAACGGATTGCTCCTCTCTTCTTGCGTATCATGTTGCTTATCGAGGTGAAATGTTCCTCGTCTATATTAGCTATTTATAAGCTAGGTGGAGTGGACCGTTGAGAGTTAAATGTCCTTGTCAGGCAAACACAACATAGCGCCAATAGTGGATACAGTTCCATTTCACTTCTGACAATGTACAAGCACTCTATAGATTTGACTAGAATGTATTGAGTGAAATAAATGTTCTTCTCTCCCCAGGCTACATTTTACTGTTATAATGTTTTACTGCTTTACTCTATTATCTATTGATATCTAAATTGAGAATGAAAAGTGTACACAATAATGCTATGAACGCCATAGTGGCATAAATATAAAAAAAAGAAGGAAAAAGCTAATCAAACATATATACCTAACAAATGGGACGAGAAATGGGTTATGCACGCAATCTGAATAATATATTATCGTGACAAGTCTGAGCCATTAAAATCACGATGGATTCCACCATCAATAGAAAGAAATGTTTTATGATTTATTTTGCAGAAGACATAGCCTTGCAGCTGTAACTTATCGGTTAAATAGGAGGGTGCTAACACAATGTAATGGACCAGAAAATTTTGATTAATTCTAATTAATTTTAATTACGTACTTAACTAGTAGAACCACTCATTATCTTAATGGGGTTGGCAGAATCGTTAGAGCGTTGGACAAAATGGTGTAGTGTATTTCTTTCGGCCCTTTGTGTTCTGAGTTCAATTCCCACCGGTGTCGATAAAAATAAAGTACTGGTGGCGATATAATCGACTCTTCCCCACCTTAAAATTGGTGGCCTGTTACCAGATTAATCCTCAGACATCATCTTCAAATGTTACGGCACATTTGCATTACGAAATTGTAAATTTTATTGAGCGAGAGACTAACAATAATTATAGTTTTTGTACTCACTTAAAGTGCAATTAAGTATAGAAATTACCCTTAAGAGATATATTTTGTTGGAAACTAGAATTATGTTAATTAGAATTTCATGAACACTCACTTTACTTATTATTTTTCGTGCAACTGAGTTCCTGCGTACTCACATTTCTTCTTTTGGCCATTCATTGTGCTATTGGATAAGAAATCATGTATAGTGTCTTAGGGTAAAGACACACCTCAGTCATGAATGGCCATGGGATTGCACCTAGAAAGCTATCCTCCAAAGCACAAGTGCGGGCAAGATAGTTAAAGGAGGACCAGCAGCCGCTCATGCATACCAGCCTCCTCTCCACGCCACCGATGTTATTCAAGAGAAAGGCAAACGCCGATGCAGCTTTGAACCAGTGACGTCGCGACTCATTTCTGCAGCAATGTGAAATAAAGTGTGTGTTGCTCAAGGACAGAACACATACTGCCCGATCCGGAAATCAAACTTACTATCTCATGACAGTGAGCCCAGCGCTCTAACCACTGAGCCATGCAACTTCACCCGCTGTTTAAGAATTAAAAATAATAATGAATGAGAATGGTAGAAAAATGCCAAGGAGACAATCCTTGGAATTTGAATGAAAATTAGAATGTAGTGTGTCAATGAGGCAACTGTTATATTTTTGAATAAAATTAAGTTAATTAGAATTTCATGAACGCTCACTTTACTTATTATTTTTCGTGCAACGGAGTTCCTGCGTGCTCATATTTCTTCTTTTGGTCATTCATTGGAAAAGAAATCGTGCATAGTGTCTTATATATACAGTTATTGATGGAGATCAGTCGAATACTCTAACCACAACATATCGAAATATAAAGGAAGGCTTTTCAAATAAAAAGTAGAATGTTGCGTATTTATCTTACACACTTTATTTCACATTGCTGCAGAAATGAGTCGCGACGTCACTGGTTCAAAGCTGCATCGGCGTTTGCCTTTCTCTTGAATAACATCGGTGGCGTGGAGAGGAGGCTGGTATGCATGAGCGGCTGCTGGTCCTCCTTTAACTATCTTGCCCGCACTTGTGCTTTGGAGGATAGCTTTCTAGGTGCAATCCCATGTTCTAGACATCATGCTGTGCTTTCATATCTCTGTTTTGCATTGATTCTACGAACAAGTCGAATGGAACCATGTTTACGCTTTTATGGAGATATTTTCAGAAACATAACATCTTTTTGTTCGAATGCAAAAATTAACAGTCTGGGAGAGAGGCAAATTTTTAAATGGTTTAAAAAAGTCTACTAAAGGTCGGAAGTACAATTTATTTTCAATGATGCTTCAGCCATAGATAAGATTTTCTTAATCATGGGCGAGGGAGAGGGGCGCAAAAACAGTTAATTCTTCTTTATCTGTACGTCTTTTCGTCTTCATTTTCTTCTTTCGTTTGTGTCTTGTTTTTGTTTTAGTTTAAAATTATGTATAAAAGATTGTTATACAGTTTCCTCAGTTATGGTTTACCGGCTTTACATAGACAATTAAATTAATTAATTGGATAAAATGTATAAATAATGTTGATAATGTAAATAAAGCAGATGACAGTAAGTTGCGTAGATTTGATGTTCCAGACATCATGCTCTGCTTTAACCTGTGTTTAATTCTGCGTTGACTCTCTTAACCACAAAACGGAAAGTATTTCTGCTTAAATAGCGTAATAACATTTTCTCTTTCACATTAATAAATCATCAGAAAATAACGATCCTCTATTGATCAAAAGCTCACTCGTTGAGTTCTGACATGAAGTTCTATTGTGATTGTTTATCTCCAGTTCAGCTTTGAGCGTGTAGACTGATGGTCAAAGATGCTTCAGGGTGGCTATCCAAGCTTCATTTTCTTCTAGACATAAGTAATCACAGATGATATTACCCAGTGGGTCCCCACTTATTTTAGGATGTTATTTTAGGGGTAGTAGAAGAGAGATATTATTTATAAGTAAAACCATAATATTAATGGCCAAAACCAGAACAAAGAGAAGGGGGGAGGGAGAAGGAGGAGGAAAAAAGGGGGAGGAATAAAGTTAGAAAAACAGGACTAAATTAAGAGAATTAAAGCTACCCCACATTAATGTTTATCTTATTTTAACTATAAATGTTTGTCTTGTTCTAATTTAATTATTAATGTTCCCTATGGTTTTAAATTTAGTACTTTAATGTTTTGTTGTATTATTCTAAATATACTGAGGAATAGATATAATTCTCCAATACATTGACCTAAATTCCCATACCTTAAATTTTCTCTCAACCACTCCTTAGGGTATTGTTCTTCCATTTTCATTTTCTCTTTTGTTTTTGTTCTCTTGCTTGATTTACTCCTAACTTGCTGTCCATTACTACTTAATATACCTTCCTCTAAATTGAAATTACTACTACCCCTCCAATTAGATTATATAGAAATTAAATTCTTGTTTGATTCACTAGACTGTTGAATGGCAGCCCAGTCAAGATGGTATTTTTTCTTCTCTTACTCTCGTTTTTTGCACACATCTACAATATGACTTTCTAAAATGAAATTCCATTATGCAGCTGAGGAGTACATTTTCATTGCACATTTTATGTAGTGTTCTCACTACATGAATAAATGAAGTTTGTACGAAACGTACGTAATGCTATCACCTATTGAATTTTTGTTGCTTTTCTTCAAATTTTATTCACCAAATCTCTTGATTTTGTTTTTGGTTTTTACCCTACCAAATTCTGGTGCCTCAAACATTTTAAGTACCACATTTAATATTTTGATTGAATCTATATTATTATAGATAGATATCTATCTATCTATCTATCTATCTATCTATCTATCTATCTATATATATATATATATATATATATATATATATATATATATATATATATATATATATACATAATATGTTGTTGGCATTCCGTCGCTTACGACGTCGAGGGTTCCAGTTGATCCGATCAACGGAACAGCCTGCTCGTGAAATTAACGTGCAAGTGGCTGAGCACTCCACAGACACGTGTATCCTTAACGTAGTTCTCGGGGATATTCAGCGTGACACAGTGTGACAAGGCTGACCCTTTGAATTACAGGGACAACAGAAACCGGAAGAGAAAGTTGTGGTGAAAGAGTACAGCAGGGTTCGTCACCACCCCCTGCCGGAGCCTCGTGGAGCTTTTAGGTGTTTTCGCTCAATAAACACTCACAACGCCCGGTCTGGGAATCGAAACCGCAATCCTATGACCGCGAGTCCGCTGACCTAACCACTGGGCCATTGCGCCTCCACATACATAATATAGATAATACATACATATATGTACACACACACACACACACATATATATATGTATATATGTATATATGTATATGTACATATGTATATATATATATGTGTATGTGTATGTGTGTGTGTGCGTGTGAACAACGCAACATCAGGAGAAATAATCAATGTCCACGTTATTTTAATAAGCAACACGACTGTAAATGAAGCCTTTTGACGGGTGAAGAATCAGCAACGAGACTAGAAAAAAGACTTAGACTTGTAAAGAATACAGTACAGTAGTTAATTATGAGACAATGAGTTAAGATGAATAAAATTAATAACGTCTGGAGGGCTTATGTCAATAAGAGCAATTATATAATGGAGAGGGAGATGACGGTTTCATCTGTTACTCTGTTTCCATTAACATATTAGTTACATCCGTTAATAGAAACCGAAACTAAGAGACACTTCGATAGGGCTTGCTGCAATACCAGTATCAACGCCAAGACGCCTACAACCGGCGGGAGGAATGAAATACCTGTTAGAAGACAGATGCCACTCGACATCCACCCAACCTGGTGAACGCTTAGCCTCTTAGGAATAAAGTAAGTGGCTTTTCGAAGCCTTCCTCATTCCGTCTAATGGCCTTAGAATAGTTAGTATAAATGCTATGGTCAGGGGTTACCATGGGAATATGGCCACCTTCTCAGTGACCTCAGATCGATATAGGTGTGGTGGCCACCAACGTGAGATCAGGAACTCCGAGCGATGAGTCTTCACGTCCATTTTCTATAGAAACGAGGTGTAAGCCTCTTCAAAACGACCGGGTAGTGGAGCCGCTGTTTTGTTTCGGAAAGGTCTGAATCAACCTTACTTGGAAGGTAAGCCGATGGTTCTGGACCTGAGCAGGAGTGAATCGAGTGGGTTCAAACTGGTAGCTGTCTACAGCCTGGCAAGGATTGGGAAACTAAATTTCTTCGGGAGTCTAAGGTTTTCCTTGGAATAACTTGCGCGTGGGAGTTAGTGGAACGTTATGTTGAATGAATGTTTGGACTGTATGGGGTTAGCTGATAAGAGTGGTCTGCAAAAGCTTTGCAAACCTGATCGGACGTTTCCAGCTGTCTGATTTCATACCAACTGTATTTCCCAAACGTGCCAATATGAACATACGTCATATATGGACATAAGCATTTCGTCCGTCTTTGCGTTCTGAGTTCAAATTTCGCTGAGGTCGACTTTGTCTTTCATTCTTTCGGGGTCGATGTAATCGATTACTGCACCTCCCGAAATTACTAATCTTGTGCCAAAATTTGAAACCATCATCATCATCATCATCATCATCATCATCATCATCATCATCATCATTATTATTATTATTATTATTATTATTATTATTATTATTATTATTATTATTATTATTATTATTATTATTATTATTATTATTATGAAGGCAGTAAGCTGGTAGAATCGTTAGTGTGTCGGACAAAATACTTAGCGACATTTCTTCCGTCTCGTTACGTTCGGAGTTCAAATTCCACCGAGGTTAACTTTACCTTTCATCCTTTCGGGGTGGATGAAAGAAAATACCAGTCAGGTATTGAAGTCAATAGTATTGATTAATACCTTCCCCTCAAAAGTGCTGGCCTTGTGCCAAAATCGCCTAAATCAGAAACCATTATAATTAACACCAGCATCACCAAACTATTGCAAACAATATTACCATTATTACAATTTCCATTGTTCAGCATCATCTTTTAAAAATCTACCACTAATGTAAAATATATCCTTAGGTATAAACATTCTTTCGTTTATTTGCAACAAAGACATCTTTCGTTCGTTGAAGAAATCATCTTATGCGAATAACATAAATCTAAACAAAACAAGTCTTCTGAAAAAGATTATATTCGTAGACCTAGACAGTATATCTTTATCAATAACCATCTGAACACAGACAATTGTAACAAAACGTATTTAGTCACGATGTGAAGTTAAGCCCTACAAAGACCGTCTTAGTAGCTAGGGACACCAATTGAACCAAACGCTTTCATTCTTATATATAAAAAAATCATTAACATTTGCTCACTTAACCCTTCAAAATTAATGGATGCTAATGATTACGTCTTAAGTTACTTACAAAAATATAAACCAATACGTTTCTAGATGCTGTTGTTGTTGTTGGCACTCCGTCGCTTACGACGTCGAGGGTTCCAGTTGATCCGATCAACGGAACAGCCTGCTCGTGAAATTAACGTGCAAGTGGCTGAGAAATCCACAGACACGTGTACCCTTAACGTAGTTCTCGGGGATATTCAGCGTGACACAGTGTGACAAGTCTGACCCTTTGAATTACAGGCACAACAGAAACAGGAAGTAAGAGAAAGTTGTGGTGAAAGAGTACAGCAGGGTTCGCTACCAGCCCCTGCCGGAGCCTCGTGGAGCTTTAGGTGTTTTTGCTCAATAAATACTCACAACGCCCGGTCTGGGAATCGAAACCACGATCCTATGACCGCGAGTCCGCTGCCCTAACCACTGGGCCATTGCGCCTCCACTAGACGCAAATAGCTTGTATGTTGGTTGAAGACTGTCGACCGAACAATAATGAAGTAAGTAACTATAAATTGTTACTTTTTACTTGTTTCAGTCATTTGACTGTGGCCATGCTGGAGCACCGCCTTTAGTCGAGCAACGCGACCCTAGTACTTATTCTATCGATCTCTTTTGCCGAACCACTAAGTTACGGGGTCGTACACATACCAACATCGGTTGTCAAGCGATGTTGGGAGGGGGGGGCGTCGACAAACACAGAATACACGTAAACACCTACATCCTCATGTTCTTAGTGACTCTGTAGCTTTGCTGATAATATTTGGTTAATTCCAAGGCAGCGAGTTTGCAGAATCGTTAGCACCCCCGGGCAAATTCTCAACGGCATTTCGTCCGTCTTCACGTCATGAGTTCAAATTCCGCCGATGCCGACTTTATCTTTCGTCCTTTTCGGGGCCGGTAAAATAAGTAGCAGCCAAGCACTGGGGTCAATGTAATCAACTAATCCCTACCTCACCAAAACACTTTTAAGCCTTGTGCTTATTAGTAGAAAAGAATATTTAGTTAATTCCAAAACATTTTGCTTATGTTTTTTTAATGCATTGTTTTGAATCTGGATATGTTTATCTTTGCAAAGATTCTTTCTTTTCACGAGGGGAACAAAAGGATAGAGAGTGAGAAAGATTGGGAGGAAGACAGAGCTAGTGCTTTTGAAGGGGGGGGGGAGTGGAAGGCAGAGGGCTAACGAGTGAGAGAAAGAAGGGGGGAGGGAGAGAAAGAGAGAGAGAGAAGCAGGCAGGCAGGCAAAGAGACGTACTAACACAATATTCTTATATACCTGCAAAAATAGACTTAGATAAATATAAGAGAGAGAGAGAGAGAGAGAGAGAGAGAGAGAGAGAGAGAGAGAGAGAGAGAGAGAGATAGGAAAACAGTTAGAGGAAGAGAAAGATCAGAAAAAAGAGTGAGAGCAAGAGGGAGAGAGAGAGGAAGAAAGCGAGGATGGAAGAGAGAGAGAGAGGGAGAGAAAATTAAGAAGAGGAGAGAGGAAAACAAAGAAAGAGACTAATGGAGGAACAGATAGACACTGATATTCTTATAATCTATGTAGGTAAACTTATTAAATTAAACATAAAGGGAGAGAGAGAGAAATGAAGAGAGAGAGAGAGAGAGAGAGAGAGAGAGTAACAAAGAAACTGAATGAACGAGACAAAGAAATAGAAGCTAATCTATATTTTTCGATATCTAGGAAAATAAACATAAAAAAGGAAATTTCATTTGTTTAGTGATATGGATTATTAAGCAAAAAATGTGGTTTGTATTCAACAATTAAGAAGATAAAACTTTAGTAACTGAGCTCTTCTGTATTATTTACAGAAAATAAGTATTACTAAACTTGCTTCGAAAGACAATGTTAGGGAAAAAAAAAATAAATAAACAGGCACTCCGTCGTTTGCGACGACGAAGTTTCCAGTTGATCTGATCAACGGAACAACCTACTCGTGAAAGTAACGTGCATGTAGTTGAGTACTCCACAGAAACGCTTACCATAGTTCTCAGGGAGATTTAGTGTTACACAGAACGTGACATGGCTTGCTCTTTGAAGCAGAGGTACTACTCATTTTTGCCATGTGAGTCGACTGGAACAACGTGAAATAAAATATTTTGATGATTTGTTTTCGTAAAGGAAAATGGGGAAATCGTGTACGCTTGATTTTTCTCGGGGGAAGAAATGATGTAAGGTAGACTAAAGTGCATTGATTGTCAATGAAAACTAAAAACGGCCAATCCATCTAGAAAATTGAATTCCCCAGAAGAAAGATTGCAGATGATGGTTTTAAGCTTCAATTTAAAGTTCACAATCGCATTATAACCTTGCAGAGAGTAAATGATGTTGTATGATTTAACATGACTGTCCATTGATATTCCAACCAATTCTTAAGAAAAGTAAGAACAATGGATAATAAGATCTTAAACAGACAAGATAACAACGGTTGGAACGTGTTTGATGTAATGTGAAATAGGGCCGACCTAGGGATAAATATCGACAGCAGCAGCACTGAAGAAAACGAGTCAACGAAAGAGTGCCTATGTGGTTACTCGATCTGCTAGAAATAGCAACCAAATCTCCCACAAATTACCTTCTACAGTCTTCATGTTTCACTTTGGAAAATATCTCAGTTTGGCTGCCAGCTCTCTCCCTACACTGTTTTATGGCTGTTTACATAACTATAAATTATCATACCCTTATACATCCATCGATACCTCTTTTTAACGGTTTGGTCTGGAGGAAGGAACTTTGCCTGTAGTCGACCTGCGAAGATCGTCTGTGACTGATGAGGCTGTAGCGTACGCCTTAAGGGATACTTCTCTCTCTCTTTCTCTGCTATATATACATGAATACGGACGTTGTGGATAACAGCTAGCTTTCAGCCGCACCTTTGGACCCTGTTGTGTCCACCACTCTGATTGGTTGGTATTGGCGTAGTTTGTCTCCTGCTCTATTGCGAACCAACATGTAACCCAACCAATCGCAGCTTTCAGATAAGGTCGCGTGAGACAGTTTTTTTCTAAACCTCAGTTTGAGCCGACAGCATGTTATAAAAGCCAGCTTTTCACCGTCATAGTCAGTCAGTTCGGCTCCAGACCACAAAGCACACCGCCAGTTCCAGCGACGACAACAATAGCCACATGGAGACTGAACACTCAACCAGCAGCTTACGGCAAATTCCATCTTCGTCGCCACCATCATCTTCTTAACTACATCATCTCTCTACGTACACACCACCAACAGCATTCGCACAGGTTCTATCTCCACATTGTTTGTGAAATGCTTCACCATGGCTAACAGCGAATACAACCTGCGAGAACTCCTGTACCTAGTAACCGGCAGCAGCATTGAAGCCACAACTTCTTACACGACATGTTCCTCTCCTAGGCTCTGCTACGCGGACTCAACTTCTTGTTACAGCACCTCAAACGCTGTGTACCTTGAATGCGAACTGGTATTTTATCCTTGTGTCTGGACTTTCTTCATTATAGACTCTTTTCTATGCTCTGTATTTCTCGCATACGCATACATCCATGTTTGTATACACATACACTTCTTTACATGACGGCCTGTCTATTATTATGTTTATATATCGCACACACAGACACACAAGTTGACATATCAATAAAATCTTCTCTTAAACATTCTACCGGTTGTGTCTCTCTTTTCCTTTTGGCACTTATACTCATTTATCCTCTTTTTATATTTTTATTTGTATCGACCATGCGATGTTCTAAAGGAGCTATTCCTCGTCATCTCTCCTGATCGCACGGTCCTTACAAGGCCAATGCAATTGGTGCCTTTCTTGAGCAATTGAAAATCAACGACTGCAAGAAAAACACGTACAAGAAAGGATTTCCATTGGATTAACTACCTAGAGATCAAGGAAGGAAAGATTGGTCTTAAATGTTGGTGCAACTAAGGGGTTGTGTACATAATAAAGTCGACGAAAGCAGGAAAGATCACTGAGTCTGGTGGGCCTAGATGGACATAGCACGAGAACAATCACTCTGGAGGAGTAGAAACTACTGTACCAACAGTAGAATCGGAAGAGAGAGAGAGAGAGAGAGAGAGAGAGAGAGAGAGAGAGAGAGAGAGAGAGAGAGAAAGAGAGATAGAGAAAGAAAGAGAGAGAGAGAGAGAGAGAGAGAGAGAGAGAGAGAGAGAGAGAGGGAGAGAGAAAGAGAGATAGAGAAAGAAAGAGAGAGAGAGAGAGAGAGAGAGAGAGAGAGAGAGAGAGAAAGTACATCTGCAGTTTAGATGCTGGAATGATTTGTGTGCAACACCATGATGATAATTCGGACGGCATAACTTTATTTTTATTTCAATTTTATCTGATTTAGTAATCTGATCCTTGCAGAAATATAGCGCATTGTTGACAACCATGTGTAAAACTCGCAGAAACAGGGTTTCTGTGAATCTTTATCTCTAAAATATTGATGTATATCGTTAATTATTCACGTCAGCAAACGATGTTTATCTGTGAATTGAATAAATATGCTATACGAAATACATTTAGGACTATTATTCCATCTAGAATTCACACTAACATATGAATTTACCCATAAGCAATGTTCAACACGGCAGAAATCCGTTACAACTGTTTTAAATTACATTGCAACGTAGCAGGGATTGACAGAAGGTTAAAAATAGGTTCGAGCATTTATCGCAATTGAAACTGCAAGAATATGTGTTGCAACGCTTTATGTTGAGCGCCCTCCGTCAGACTCCGTCCTACTCGTAAAGATTTACTCGTATCTAGTTATCATACTTGTTACTCTTCTACATTTATTTTAATATTTTTCATCATCTACGGGAACCAGTGTAGTTAGTTTCTATTATTGTTTAGCATTTATATGTTGACATTTACTGTTTTTAATTTTTAAATGTTTTATCTTACAGCTTAATCAAAAGATATTCTGTAGTGAGCCTCCTACTTTATTGTTATGGAAAGGAAAGAATAAACCACGCTTACTGGGTTATCTTCTGACCAAAGATACAGTTTGAGAGCTTTAGTCGTAGTGGCCTCTGCTGACGACATACAAAGGTTCACAAGGCTGTAATGTCAAATTGGGCGACGGTTTAAGTCTATTGATCTCCTTACTATTGATCTCCTTACAAAATATTTAGACCTCTGTTTGATTGGTTTTTATTTATGACTATCCTGTCTTAGTGGACACAGACTTGACCGAGTA